>NC_079447.1:33821441-34121441 GCF_903798145.1 Danio aesculapii | reverse complement strand
TTTCCACTGAGTCACAAATACAGCCCCTGGAACCCACCATGTCAACAGCTTCTTGCATTTTTTAAAATCTTTACAACAAAATGGCAGAAAACTCCCCGGTTCCCCTGGAGGTTCTGCTAAGAAGAGGATGTCCCAGGAGAACAAGAATTCTGAGCAAAACCAAACACTTCACAACACAGCACAGCCGAGGCTTGTTCCAGTAGATACTTTGCTTATTGGGGAAGACAACTTTTGAGTTTTTGCAGCGTTTTGAAAGGTAATTGTAACGTATCTGTAAATAGATATATATTCATGTGTGTGTGTGTATATATATTTATATATAGAAATATACCATTCTTTCCCACAAATATGAAATATATACAACAACTTGAACTAAATCACGTCTGCAATGTCCAAATAATGCTTTCCACAGACAAAGCATCGCAGAAGACGCGCGTTGTATGGTTTGGCGTAGTTCTTTTGCTCTCTTTTTTTTTCATTGGGATACCACATGTAAACTTTCATGACTAAACACATCCTGTGCAGCACATTTACCCAAAGACTCACAAAGTCCAACAGATACGCATACGCAACCATGCAACCTGTGAAATCCTCTGTCATTCACAAAGTTCAGATCATCTTCATGTTGACTCGTCTGGGCCCGCTTGTTTCTGTAAGTTCTGAGTTAGCGCCTTTCCGCTTTCGTGGAACGTATTGAATGTCCACGCTTCCTCTGTGCTTCCCTTTGCCACGACTCCATGCAAACAACAACAAGAAACAAAACAAAACAACACCCAGGAAGCTGAGGCAGCCCATTGCTGTAGAGACTAGGATGGTGGTGAAGTCCAGGACCACCCTGATGGTGTACTCCTCTGTGCCATTTATCAGGGAGCTGTTGTAGTCGGGGTCATAAAGAAAGCTGCGGTTTGCGTAAAGGGCCCTGTCCCTGATTCCAGAGGTTTTAACTGCGAGTGTTACAGAAAGAGTAGCATTACCTGCTGGGTTTGATGCTACGCAGATGTACATGCCACTATCCTGAGGCTCTGCCATGCGAAACTCAAGCGAGCCATTAGTGTGGACCACCACTCTTCCAGTACTCTTTGTGGTAATGTGTCGCCTAAGTGGTGTTAGCCATGACACTGAAGGAGGCGGAGCTCCATCAGCACTGCAGTACAGCCAAGCTCTCTGTCCTTCTTCTGCCTGCGATGGGTAAGACGCCATGGAGATGACCCTAGGTTTGGTGCAGATTACATAGCGAGAGATTTGAGCTTCCACAAGGTCTCGAAGAGGCTTTCCAGCCAAGGGGGCAGGAGCACTACATTCAGGTTGAACATCTCCATACAGCAAAGGCGGAGTTCTTTCCAGGAGCCAGCGTAGACGGCAGTCGCAAACTAACGGATTCTGGCCAATCAAAAGAGTCTGCAGGGCCTCAGTAGCAGGAAAAACACTCCTCTCAAGTGTGGCGAGACGGTTATAGCAAAGGTCAAGAATGCGCAGTGAGGAGGCTCCTTGAAATGCTTGTGGTTCCACACTGAGCAGATTAGCCTGGCGCACACGTAGAACTTCCAGTCGGTCCATGCCTCTTAACCACCCTGCTGGCAGGACCCGTATACGGCTGTAGGACAGGTTAAGATGCGTCAGATACAATAGATGTGTCACGACTGGCACGGATGTCAGGTTGGTGTGGGTAATGGATAGCATGCTAAGGTTCAGCCCCTGTAAAGCAGATGTTGGAAACCCCTCTAACAAAGGCCAGCGATCCACTTCCAGGTGTTTTAGTCGTGGCAGACCCTTAAAAGTGTGTGACTGAAGCTCTGCAATGCCTAAATCTCGCAATCTTAAGCTGGTTAGACCATGCAGATGTGCAAGAGCATGCGTGGGCACTGTGCTCAGGTTGCAGCGCTGCAGCGTCAGAGAGCGAAGGGACGCCAGTCCACTGAACGCCCGTGGGGCAATAAACACTAGCTCATTATCACTCAACTCTAGTACCCTCAGCCTCCGCTGCTCCTCAAAGCCATAGTCCAGCAGAATAACAAGACGGTTTTGACTGACATCCAGCAGAGTGAGCTCACTGAGGCCCGCCAGTGCTCCACGCGGCAGCAGTGTTAGCTGATTGCTTCGCAGTCGGAGCGAGCGTAGCCGTGGCTGGGCACGAAAGCTGTTAGGTTCCACAGAAGACAACAAGTTGTTGCTGAGATCCAGCTCCTCCAGCAACAGCAGTGAGGAAAAGTTCTGTGGCGTCACAATGCGCAGCCGGTTTTTACTGAGGTCCAGTGACCGTGTCTCTATTGGGATGCCCTCAGGCACCTGTGCTAACCGTCTGCGATGGCATGACACAGAACGCGTGGGCACAGAGCATTCGCAGCGGGCAGGGCAAGCGTGGGCGGGGCACTGAAACAGGAGGAGTGGCAGGAGGGAGAGCCCCAAAGCACAAGAGAACAAAGAGAACAGCATGGCCACCTGCAGAGAGATAACAGAGAGAGAAGAATATGATTATACATAAGAGAAATGCCTACATGATAAATCATTTCAGGTAATCTACAGATCCACACATATAGTCTCAAAGAATATAGGTCATTCTTTGAATGAGGGCTAATATATAAAAGGAATATTTGTGACATCCTTTGAAACTAAATATATGTTTAATTGTAAATAAGTAGACATTTTAGGCTATATTGAGATCTAGTTGCATATAAGATTATAGTTGAATATAAGAACTGAAGTTTTGCTAGCATTTTCAACAACCTGCTAACCTCCCGTTGTTCAACAAAATATCTGACCTAGAAACACAATCACAATCAAGCCTATAAATTAAAATCTAATATATATATTAGAGAGAGAGAGAGAGAGAGAGAGAGAGAGAGAGAGAGAGAGAGAGAGAGAGAGAGAGAGAGAGAATAAAGGCATATCTCTAGCTCTACATATGTGCTAACAGAGCAAGGAGATAACACAAATAAGCCTTTGTTTTGTAGAATGACCTCTGTAATGCACATACAGGCACGTCAGGTCTTTTGTTCCATCCCAATTTCCCAACACCTCCTCTGTGCAAGACCTCTTCTGATTCTAGCTGATAGGAACCCTGTGGTGCATCGATCGTCTCTTTCTCTGTCTCCCGTACGCACACACACACACACAAAACCTGCTTTCAGAACGACATCTCCAAACATGCCATAACCATGGAAACCTCATGCTCCCTTGGCACAAGTCCTGCTTTGCCAATCGAAATCAATATTGGAGGAAAGCAAAAGGCAGGCATTCCACAGGTCTTTTAGACTTGGATCACAAATGTGTCATTTAGATATTTTAAACATATCCATAATCTTAATTGTCTGTAAAAAATCCAAATAATTGGCAATACTGACTGTATTAATTAATACCAAGACTGACTGTGAGACAATAAAATAGCAGATAAAAGCCCAACATAAAAATAAATACTTTGTAGATGTTTAAATAATGACATTTAAGCTGGACACGTGCCACTAATCCATTTATTGACATTCCTTACCACCATGAAAGGAGATGAAATACACCCCTTATTTCAGACAATATGAAAATCGAACAGACCGTTAAAGCCTCTTAGACTCAGATCACCAGCAAGGGATTTTTTGATTTTATGTGGTATCTATCTTGCATGAGAATGCACCATTTAAACCTGCATCTATACCACAGCCATTTAGTCTTGTAATTAAAAATGAATGTCTCCATCGTATAAGCCAAAATCGGCTTTGGATAATTACATCTTACAACATCCCCTGACCATTCCACCACTGATTATACATTCATTTCTGTATTTTGTTCACTTTTAGGCTGCATTTCAATATTTTAAATGCTCCCTCTTTATGCATACTACAAGACGTCATGTTTCTTGTTATTATGAAAGAGGACAAATTGTTTAGAATATATAATTATCGATTAGCATAGACTAGGGAAAGGTTACAAGCACATACTCTTAATCAATTATTAATAGCCTCAAATCATAAAGGAATCTGCTTCCCTCATTGCTTTAAAATGGCCCTGTAGGGAATTGGTCATAATCTTGGGCTGAAAAATGGGGCAGACAGCTCTCAGTGAACTAGTAAGCCACCATGGAGCGACCTGATAACCGATATAGCTACAGAATGACCTGCATGCGCTGAATAAACCTTGTGCCTACTTTTTCTCTGATGTATAATTCAGATGTGCAGCATGACTGTGTCAAGGATATTCAACTAGCCCTTATTATTTCTACAAACTTAATGCAAATCACACTTTGAATGAACCAAACACATTTAAACTAAATGGATAAATAGAGGAATAGGTGTGAAAAGGGTGTGATTTGTGTTTCTGTAATAATACTATAGGCTTTCTTGCAACTCTGAGTTTCTATTTTGTCATTTTCCTCAGAAGAACTAAACGTTTGCAAGTTTATAATTCAAAACTGATGCAAAGTCAAACTTCTAAACGAAAAGGCAGAATTGTAAGGTGTTAATTAATACGTTTAATTATGAGTTTTGACATCAAATTTGCAAGCTATAAATCTGCAAAAACTCCTAAGTGTGAGAAGTTAATTGGCTCTGATAAAATTTGTTTTCACAATTCTGAGTGTACTGAGAGAAAAAAAGTAAGAGAAAAATAAATAAATAAATACAGATGTTAGACTATTAAAATGAAACGCCTGGTTTTAGACCACAATAATTCATTAGTATGGTTTAGGGCCTACTTTTGCCACCAGTACAGCATCCATTTGTGAATGACAGATACAAGTCCTGCACAGTGGCCAGAGGGATCCTGAGCCATTCTTCTTGCAGAATAGTGGGCAGGTCACTATGTGATGCTGGTGGTGGAAAATGTTCCATTTCGATCCAGTCGATCCTCCGAAACACCCCAAAATGTCTTAATAATATTATAATCCGGTTACTGTGCAGGCCATGGGAGATGTTCAACTTTACTTTTAGGTTCATCAACCCACTCCTTCACCAGTGGCTCTGACAATTAGTTTTTCTCAATTTTGAGTTTATTTCACAGAATCACAGTATGTAAATTGCAAGATAAAAACTCACAGTTCTGATTTGATAATCTCACATTCATATTTTATAGGCTATAATTAGGCGATTATGACTTTATAGTCTTGTGATTCTAACCTTATTTCTCAAAACAGTTAAATTGTCTTTAAGAATTAAAAATTGTGTTGTTTTAACTCATTTAAAGGGCACCTATGATGAAAATCATCTTTTGGAAGCACGACAGAATTTCGCACACACAAACTTTGGTGTGACCGTAACTTAATGGGCATAATCATATCAGCAAGACAGGGTGTGCGCAAAGCAAGCTGGATTAAAAGATCTGTTCAGCTCTCTGTGATCATCAATCATCATCAAATGTGATTAAGAATGAGTTTTACAAGTCTAAAACATTTTTTAAACAGTACATGTTTGTAATAATGTAAGCTAGACATGGTAAAATCGCTGCGCAATTCTTCACCACAGCCGCGTGTCAGTACAATTATAATAGAAGACGCATCAATCCTGGTTTGTAGACATTAAATAAGGTTTATTTTGCACAATAACATAACGTATATCCATACAACAGTGAATATTAATGTGTATCCTGTTAGATTTGTGTGTGCACGCTGTGTGTGAGCATGAACTTTGTAATGACGTGTGTGACTCATCGTTGCAGAAAGGCTTAAGTTAACTCCACAACAAATACATCAAATAATCATTAGGAAAGTTCTTACTGTAGTATTTCTTACAAACAATATGTTTTTATTTGCTTCAAACAAGCTGAATTTTAACATATTAACAGGTAATAACATATTTATAACTCAAAATTGTGACATTTAAACTCACAACTCTGATGAAAAGATCAGAATCACAAGATTTTAACATTTTAATTGCGTGACAGAAAAAACTTAGATATGAAATCTGAAAGGCTAATTGTTAATCTATTTCACCTCAGGCAGGCCCAAATGACGCAAACGCTGTTCGACAAGTGCAGGTCTTCACAGTCGAATGCTCATATGATTAATAAGAGCAAGACTAGGCTTCCTTTCAAATCAATATCAATACATGCCACCAAATCTGCTGCCTCGTTCGCGCTGCCTTTCAAGGAGTGTGACTACAGATGTCCTTGCTTGTGCAAGAAAAGCATTTCTCAACCTTGGCGGCGCTCAGTTTCATTCACAAGTCCATCAGGTTTGTCGCGACGCAACACGTCAAACGTTGGCCTGCCAGCGTGAGTGTCAGAATGAAGACAGAGGACGCGTCTGGGAGGAACATCAGGGGGCAGCGCTAAGCTCGCAGATCGTAATGGGGAGCTGCTCGCTGACAGGAGAGGTTTATTAAGTTTTAATGAGTTAATAATTCAATTCATCCCAGCCGATCTGATGACAGTATCAGCAGCAGGGGAGAGCACGAGCGTTCGTGTAATTCTTGCTAAAGGTGTCTGGATTAGAGATGCATTCTAAGGCAAAGTTTATCAATTAATCATCATAGAGTCCTCTATTTGGGAATAGAGATAAGCCATTATATGAGAGGATATGTTGTCACCCAGCAGGGAGCAGCTTTTAGCCGAACAAATGTACTCTTCTCAGTCTTTGACAAAATCTTTATCTCACATCCGCAATCTGTCGCTCTCTCTCAAACTCACAGTCACAGCGGGCAGAAATGTTGCGATGAATGGGATGGAGCGAATGTAATGAACTATACCCTCATGTCAGACTTTTGTTCATTTTAAAAACTCAAATTAAGATGTTTAATCAAATCTCAGAGATTTCTGTTACTTTATTGACAGGCTATTAGCAAAAACCCCTGATGCTTTAAAACATTCATAGAGATTTTAAAAATAAATAAAAATGGGTTGGACAATGAAACTGTAATGCCTAGATTAGAATAATTCATTAGTGTGGTGTAGGGCCTCCTTTTGCGGCCAATACAGCATCAATTTGTCTTCACAAGACAAGTCCTGGACAGTGGCCAGAGGGATTTTGAGCCATTCTTCATGCAGAATAGTGGCCTATCACTACGTAATGCTGGTGGAGGGAAATGTTTTCCGATTCGCTCTTTCAAAATCCCAAAGTAGCTCAATAATATTTAGCTCTGGTAATTATGCAGGCCATGGGAGATGTTCACCTTCACTTTCTTGTTCTTCAAACCACTCTGTCATTAGTCTTGCTGTATATATTGTTGCATTATCATCCTGATGAAGACACGGCATAACTGTCATTATACAATGTTTTAATCATTGGGTGCACATCCTCCCCCAGAATGGTTCGGTAGTCCTTGGCGGTGATGTGCACATCTAGCATGAGTACTGGACCTATTGAATGCTATGATATTGCAGCCCAAACTATTACTTATGCACCCCCCATGCTTCACTCAGGGCATGCAACAGTCTGGTTGGTACGCTTCTTTGGGGCTTCTCCACACTGTAACTCTCCCGGATGTGGGAAAGACAGTGAAGGTGGACTTTAGAGAACAATACATGTTTATCCACAGCCCAAGATTTTTGCAGGCACCAGTGAAACCGACATTTAGCATTGGCAAGAGTGACCGAAGGTTTAGCTATACAGCCTGGCCATGTATATTGACCCTGTGGAGCTCCAGTTGAACAGTTTTAAATCTGCAGTAAGTTGGGCACCTGTGGTTTTTACATTTTTTGGATCCAATCTGGGTTAGCACCCGGACATCCCTTTCAGACAGCATAGATAAAAAGATTGTATTACTCTAAATTATTGATTTTAAATCATTAGAGTATTAAAGTTCTTCCATAAAATTATTTTAAAAAATTAAAAAAATTTAAATGTTTTAAACTGTTTTACTGACAGTTTTCTCAATATTTTGTTTTTTTAACCCTCAGACTCAAATTAAAATAGTTCTATCTCAACCAAATATCCTATCACAACAAACCATAAACCAATGGACAGCTTATTTATTCAGCTTACAGATCATGCATACATCTCAATTGCCATCAAAATTGACTCTTAAAGATGTTTTTTGGTCCATGGTCACATATAAAAAATGATCAGCAAACAAACTCAAGAAGAAATCTCATTGGTTTATGAAGAAGCTCCAACATGTCTCATGACATGTAAGAGTGCGCTCAATTGGTCCTTGTTTCATGTTTATGTCTTGTTTATTGCCTTTTTTATAGCTTTCCTGCCTTTGTTCTAGTTCATTGTTTGTTTCCATGGTTTCTAATTGAGTTAAACACCTGTTGATTGTTGTGTTGATTTGATCTCCCTGTGTGTTTAAGCCCTCAGTTTCCACAGTTCTTTGTCTTGTGTTAACATTGTGGTAGTTGGGCTTGCTAGTGTTTATTAATCTCTTTCCTGTCATTCTGCATCATACATCTCATCTTTTAGATTTAACTACAGTTACCCGAGAAACCTTGTGCATCACAGCCAGCATGCCTATACTCATATATGAATGCTGTAAAACATTGTTTGCGGATTTATTTTTTTTATATGCGAATAAAAGCTTAAATTTAATATGTGCATCAAATAAACCATAAAGAAAATAATGATGAATGATAATAAATACGTAATAATTAAGTCAATAAAATTACAGTTTTGTGGGTTAGGAATGACTCAAGTCTTGGTTGAATTATCGCTTTGTTGTAAAAAATAAATAAATGAATGAAAAAGAACCCAGTCCAGAAGACTTGAAACAAACAGAATTCCTTGATTGAGACGTGTTGGTTAATCTGCAGTCATACAGCGTCTTCAAGAAGTCCATGTGTCTGCAGAGCCTATTGGAGGTCTGCAGTCTGCAAATTTTTTTTTACAAGTCTGACTTGAGACAAAGATGTCCTTAGGAGGACGGGAGATGACTAAACAAAGCATGCCAATTAAGTTTTGGAGTCAGCATGATAACTGGCATATAGGTGTTAGAAACCTGCCCAGCTACTGACCACATAAGTTAATCAACAAAAGGGGTTTCTTTAGCCTGAAAGCATCACCTAAAGACAAAGGCAGAGTCGTTAAAATCCTACCTGTAGCATTTGCATCACTTTGGCTCAGCCAGTAGTCAGAAAGACAAAGGTGTAATGTCTCTCATGGCTGGGCTGTTAATGAAATTAAATAATTAAAAACCAAAGAATATATCTTTTCAGTTATATGTTGATGATTGTTTATTTGAAACTATATTATATAAATTTATATTTCCACAGCTTAAATGATTGCTTGGTATATTGTACTATATGTAGACAACTAAAATGTTTGCAAAAGTTTTTAGAGGCAATTATAGACAACAGTACTTTAAGTTTTCTGCAAAAACTATTATGTGTAATAACTGAGTGTCATTTTTTTAAATTGAGATATATACATCACACGAGATCTGAATAAAATAGGCTTTCCATACTTTGAAAGTATGTATCTCGGCCAAAAAAAATTATCTGAAGGTTTAAAATCAAAATACTAAGATAATCACCTTTTGCCCAAATTAGGAGGTCCTTAGAGGTCACTTTCTATGTCAGCTGGACCTGCACGAACAGCCGTGTCATCAGAAGTTCAGCAGCCAAACATAGGCTGATAGATTTTACCTTAATCTAAGCTTATATTAAATTTAGTATGTATGTGGGAAAGAAAGATGCCGGCAGACTAAGAAAGCCAAAGACTAGACTAAAGCCAGCTGCATTACATCTTTACAGATTGTTTTCTATGCTTGTTAAACAAGGAGGATTCCACCAAATGCAGTTCTCCACCAGCCAATACAGCTCGTCAGAACACTAACTGCAGGATATACAGATTAAAAATGTATTCATAAGGTCTGTTAATTGTATCATTTGTTAATTTATCATGTAAATTGTGAAATTTGCCACCTATGTTTGGTGTTTTATGTTTGAGGCAACAGACACATGTAGACTGCAGAATATAAGTGCTAAATGACATTTATACATTGTGTCATTCCGTTTTGAAAGAACAGCTGTAATGTGAAGTGGACGCTGACAAGGGAGTGCAGATCCAAACGCAGGTTTATTGAGAATGGTCAGGCAAGCAATAGTCTCAATCGGGAGCAAACAGATGTATGCAGGCAAATCCAGAGTTGTAGTCAAAAACAGGCAGATAACATAAACAAACAAGGCGAGGGTCAAAAACATGGCAAGGCAGTGAAAACGCATCTTAATGTCCCAATACTGTAAAACAAGACTCAGCCCAGGTGTGTGTGTGCGCTGTATTTAACATCCTTGCAGTCAATCCTCCAGCTGTGTGTTTGCAATCAGTCAGGATCATAAACCGGTGAGTGTGTATGGTGCATATCTGGATCTTGTAGTCCATATACTGGTGGATTTGTAGTCCTTACAGCGATCCGCATGTATACCAGCGATCAGCAAGAATAGATTGTTTTTGTAATTTGTTACTTTACACCACTGGACCTAGTATTATATTTTTATTACTATATAAATGCACCTTTAGGTCGTAGTATTATATGTTTAAAAGTCTATCTGAAACCTGGACTAGAACATAAAAGGAATGTACTAACAAACAGAATATATATATTTATCCGTCTTCTTCAGAATCAGGCCACAGTACAGATCGTCCAGTTTAACCTCTGCTTGCTTTCTGTTCAGACAACAATCAACAGTCCACAAAGATCACACCATAGCAGCTCTCCCTGATATTTGCTGTGAACGTATCAAAAACCTTCTGCGTGCTCTTCTAGCGTATCAAAGTAAAGATCAGAGTGTTTCCTCCTCACACTACTGCAGGTGAGCTGTAGAAATCAATCCGTCCGCGTCTCCTCATTGCTCTACATCAACTTCTCTCTCTTCCACAGACGGAGATTGTGAAGCCTGCGGTTTCTCTTACTTTGAGGACATTCTCAAGATTAACTCTGTCTAATTTTAGTTTATCTAAATTTAGTCTCATCCATTTTTCATTGAGTGAAACTACCACAGCCACTGAGAGCGCAGTGTCCCATCTCCCTCTGGCACGAGTGTGTGTGTGTTTTGAGCTATTTGAGACCCGAAGGGATTTTTTGGAGGTGGAAGGAGGGGTTTGGAAGCATGCATATATTTGGGATCTGTAAGATTATTATCTGTAAGATTATTTTCTAAATCAAGTATCTTCTGCTCACCAAGGCTGCATTTATTTAATCAAAAACACAGTAATGACTATTAAATTGTGAGATATTATTGTGAACGTGGGTTCAAATTTAATTTATTCATGGACTTTAAATCAGATAATACAGCATTGTTAATACACAGTAATACCCTGTGATAATGCACATTTTAAAGTATTGTGTAGGAATCAAGTGATTGAAATGGCAGATTTTTAATTAAAAAAAAAACACTCGCTTGAGGTGGTTTGGGGATATATCCGATTCATGGGAGGTGAATATGCATTTGCCAAATAAACTGTGATGTATTGTACATTACATCCACGTAATGAACCAGCTGTCTCCATTATGCTTGACTGGTATACTGTTGGTTACTAGGTTACCAATACTACAGTCAGCCACTCCTAAAACTTGTTGGAAACGCCCCTAATTAATTTTGGGATTCATTATTTTTTGCAAACATCATTGTAGGATGAAACCTAGTGTCACATGATGCTTTAGATATTATGATAACATGCAGATTTGCTGTTAAATTATAATAAATGATTGGGGATTATCAACAAAGAGTGATTCTGAATTCTCAATATTAAAAACAAGTTTTGTCCTGCTTCATATTTTTGTGGAAACTGTGGTACATTTCACCTTTTAGGTGTTCAGTTTATATTTTACGGTTGCTGAGAGAGCTTAACGACATGCAATTTAGGAAAACACATGCAATTACAAAAAACGCCAGCAAATTAAGAAAAGATCTTCCGTTTAACTGCACACGTGCTGAAAATCCTCACAGCACACATTAAAAAATGCACAGCATTTTCACACAATGCAAACAAATGAATAAAACGCACAGCATTTTTCTCACAGCACAAACAATTTACGTAATCGCTGCATTTTCTCACAACACTTGCAAAAACATCCGAACACAACGGAAATGTTTCAAGGGGACCCTAAAACATGACGGATGCCCCTGTGCTGAGACACTTGCTCAGTGAAGTTGATCTTTGAAAGATGATATTTTTGTTTATGTATTTTAATATCCTGATTTCCTTTTCTTTAATATGTTATTAGCCTAAATAATCATAACAAGAAATAGCCGGGTCCATCACGTTTAGGGAAAATGCGTTTGCGTTGTGAGAAAATGCAGTGCTTTTTTAAAAATGTGTCTGCGTTGTGAGGATTTGTGCTGTCAAACAGATCAAGATCTTTTGTTAATTTGCAGATGTTTTTGTATTTGCATGTGTTTTCTTAAGTTGCAGTGCATTAAGCTCTCTCGGCCACTGTAATATTTTCACTCTTTAACAATTTGTGTCCTTGATGAATAAAAGTAAATCACTTTATATGTACTATGTGGTTTTATATGACAATTTAATATGAATACATGAACAATATAATATAATATGATATAATATAATATAATATAATATAATATAATATAATATAATATAATATAATATAATATAATATAATATAATATAATATAATATAATTAATATAAGGCGATGCGGTGGTGCAATGTGTAGCACGATTCCACTGTGGTGACCCCAGATTAATAAAGGAACTAAGCCAAAAAGAAAATGAATGAATATAATATAATATAATATAATATAATATAATATAATATAATATAATATAATATAATATAATATAATATAGTATAATATAATATGAAAATATATGAAAAGTCCCAAAAGTTTTCAATACTAATAATAATAAATGTCATATGATAATGGTTTCTGACGGATCATGTGACACTGAAGACTGGAGTAACAATGATGAAAATTCAGATTTAAATCACAGGAATAAAATTAATTTTAAACTACAATCAATAGCAACATCAAATCTGTAATAATATTTCACATATTTTTCAAGTCTGTAAAAATATTTCACAATTATAGCCTTGGTGTCGAGAAGCTTCTTTTAAAGGGACAGTTCCCCCAAAAATGAAAATTCTGTAAAAAAAATATTTTGGAAAATATTTTGAAGAATGTTGGAAACCGCATTGACTTCCATAGTACACTACCTGACAAAAGTCTTGTCATCGATCCTAGTTGTAAGAGCAACAAATAATAACTTGACATCTAGTAGATCATTTGAAAAAGTGGCAGAAGGTAGATTTTTCTGATGAATCATCTGATGAACTGCATCCCAATCATCACAAATACTGCAGAAGATCTATTGGAACCCGCATGGATTTCTCATAGAAATCAGTCAAGTTTGGTGAAGGTAAAATCATGGTTTGGGGTTACATTCAGTATGTGGGCATGCAAGAGAGCTGCAGATTGGATGGCAACATCAACAGCCTGAGGTATCAAGACATTTGTGCAGCCAATTACATTACAAACCACAGGAGAGGGCATATTCTTCAGCAGGATAGCGCTCCTTCTCATACTTCAGCCCCCACATCAAAGTTGCTAAAAGCAAAGATGGTCAAGGTGCTCCAGGATGGGCAAGCCCAGTCACCAGACATGAACATTATTGAGCATTATTGAGCTTTTTACACTGCATCATGACTTTCTATACTATACTGTACATTATTTCTTTTAAGTGACAAGACTTTTGTCCAAGCAAAGTCAGAGTTTACTGTCCTAATTATATAATTAAAAATCAAGGCATGATCATATTTTATTTTGGTAAAAAAAGCGTAATCTAGATGCTAAATGCTTTCATATAAGCATTTTCTGATATCAAATGATCAACTAGAAGTCAAGTTATTATTTGTTGTTCCCAAAACCTGGATTGGCGACAAGACTTTTGTCAGGCAGCGTAGTTGTTTTTCAGGTTTTCAGCTTGGAACCACTTTCAGTTTGGAACTGCTTGAGGGTGAGTAAATTTTCATTTTTTGGAAACATCCTTTTGAAAAAAAGTAGTACTGATGCCAAACTTGTATAGTATACAGTACATAAATTATCATCCATACGGTAGAAAGAGAGAGTGTGTGTGTGTGCTGACCTTGATCCTCCGGTGTCTTTAGATCTCATGTTTAATTCAGCACTACAGGGCGAGCTTGAACTACATTTGGTGATCATCTCATACAGAGGTGTCTAAATGTAGACGCCACAGGCTGTGTGTTCCCGGCATGTCGCTTTCAGATGGCACGCTCTGGTATCTCTACAATGCTCTGATCCAGCCCAGTGGAGCTCTATTGACTCCTGCAATTGATCTCTGCATTATTACACATTCGCTTCTTCACACGTCTCTCGCATTGCACAAGAAACCCCGTGTAGCTCTGCACCCATGGCAACCGAGCTGTCAATCAAGCTCTTATCTCTGAATGTTTCATATCCCTAGAGCTCAGGTGAGAATCCGCGGAATACTTTAATAATACCCAAATGATTGTGCCCGAGCGCGGAGCTTCACTCATTTGAGTTTCTGAAATATCAGAAGCAAGTGTGGGGGGGAATTTGCTCTTTCCAGTGTGTTTCGCCATGCTGTCAGCCATGATTATTGGTATAAATGAGTATGTTTATGTGTGCATGCATGTTTGTGTATGTTTGAGGCTGCCAGGGCTGATGCAATGTGTATGTGTTTAATAGACGTTCAGTACACAATCAGTGGGGCGTCTGGGCTCAGCTGTTATTGGCTTAATTTAGGGTGTGTTTGTCGAGACTGTCAGTCGTTTGTTCTTCAAATGATGGGTCTTTAAATGATGGGACGTAATTAGTGTAAAATGTAAGTACACAGACGTTGATCCATCTCAGTTTTTCAAACCATATCCATCCATTTGCTCAATTAGAAAAAACATGTTGAAGCACTTAAACGGGAACTAATTAAATTTGTAAAATATTGAAGTTGCACTAATTGAATTTTGCCAAACAATGGCTGCATCCGAAATCGCCTACTCCGTTATGGAGCTAATAATATGCCAAAACAATCTGAATTTGAATTCTGTTAATTTGAATTATTGATAATTGTAATTTGATAAATCAAAAATTTTATATGCCTTTAAGTGAATATCTGAAATTTAAGACAACTGGATTTTTCAAGGCTGTATTTTTTATACTTTCATATTCATATTCATAGACTGCAATTCATTGACTGCAGAAATCCAGTTTGTAAAAATAGAGTTAAAAGTTTTCAAAATTAAGAAATTCAGAACATTAAATTGAATATTCTAAAATTCAAAACCAAAAATTCAGATCGTGAAATTCAGATTCACCAGAAAGTAGGTCAGGAGTGATCAACAGGGAAGAGTAGACGAGTAGACGAAGTTTAAAAATACGTCTATAAAAAAGTCAGCCTTGAAAAATTCAGTTTTCTTAAATATCAGATATTCACTTATTCAACTTACTGTATGAAATTCAAATTCAAATTAAGAAATTCAAATTCAAAAGAAGAAATTCAAATTCAAAACAATTTTTAACGGCATATAAAAATTCTGATTTATTAAATTACAATTGTCAATAATTCAAGTTAACACAATTCAAATTCAGATTGTTTTGGCATATTATTAGCTCCATACTCAGTAGGCACTGCATTTGAATTTAAATGTACTACTCAGCTGTTACAAAACCACGTTCTATACACCAGTGTTTCCCAACCCTGTTCCTGGAGGCACACCAACAGAACATATTTTGGATGTCTCTCTTATCTCACCCATTCACTTCAGGTTTTGGAGTCTCTTCTAATGTTCTGGTGAGTTGATTCAGGTGTGTTGGATTAGGGAAAGCTTGAAAATGTGTACTGTTGGTGTGACTTCAGGAATAGGATTGGGAAACACTGCTATACACTATAGGGATGCAACGATTTGGATTATTTGGCCAATATTGATAACCGATAACTCTTAAGATTTGGAGCCCGATAACTGATATTAGCTGATAAATACATATATTTCAAAATTTTATATTTTTATACAGTGAATACCTGATTTAAAAAAAAAAAAGTTTTCAAAGGTTTTGACAGTTCAGAGCCATTGTCCAAGCGAAAAGTTAAATACAGATAATATGTTTTACTTTAGAAAATGGGGCATACATTCATCCCATTTGGCATATTAGATTCTTTTTAACACATGTAGGTCAATCAGACAACGCTTCTATGTTTGTTCTTGCTGTCAATCGTGAGAAAAATGATCGATGAAAAGTTTATGATAAACCGATGTGAGTTTGAAACTTTAACTGCAGGTGCTGCATGATTCGCTCGTTATAATCATTAAAATTATGCCAATCAAACTGAATACAATCTTACATCAACAACACATGGCAAGCAACATATTGAAAATAACAGATAATTATATTAAGATTACAAACAACCCAACGAGTTGTTTAGCACGTGTGCATCGCTGCTATTATGTTTAATGTACTATTTTTTCATGAGGCGATTTAAACCAAAATACACACTGACAATATCAAACATATCTACAATGATAAGGAAAATGGTCACTAACTGAGTTATTAATGCACAGCAATACCACACAAAGACAGGACGGACTTTGAAGGAATAAACAATGTGATGAAAGCTTCGTTATACTGCACTGGGCAAGTATAAAAACAATTTCGACCCATGTATGCGCGAGAAAAGCAGTTCTGTACAATTACGTAATCTATCGGTTTAAAGATCTCAGACAGATAACATTAAAAATAGCATTTATTGGCCAATAACGATATAGCCCTGATATTGTGCACCCTAATACATTATGAATGCGAGTAGGATGAATAGAACTCGGACGTACTACATCTGCCATTTTGTCATCACGTGACCTACCCACATCAGTTGTGTCGCTTCACTCCCATTTATGAATTCTCTCATGGTGCATCAGCGTAGCATCCATCTGATGCGCACTTCAGAATCTCGCTGGAAGTAGTAGGTCATCCGGGTCCTTCTCACATACTGCTTTTCGAATTCTGTAAATTCGGACATACTACTCGCTTCACATATTGTTTTTAGCGTACTATATAGTATGGAAGCATGCAATTTTGGACTCAAACAATGTTTATATTTAAAAGTCCCAAAAATTACACCCATAACTCAACAGACCCCACTCATTTTTGATATCTCTGCTATTGACCTTATTCTACACACATGAGCGGGTGCAGCTATTTAAATCTTTTTGGCTTGAGGCTTCCGGTCTCATTTAATTCCATTCATTTTTAGACGTTAAAAACTGCTCATTCTGCAGCTTGATGTTGCAAACTGATATTTTCTTACTATATTATTCTACGTTTTATGTATAGTCAGCCGCACACTTGTATGTAGAGCAAATAGTTTGACAGTTTTCTGCAGTTTATTATTCCTAGTCATTTCTCCCATAGGCAACTGAATCGGAAGTTCTTAAACAATCGCTTAAATGAGCGCACTTCCGCATTTAAGAATAAGGTCAATAATTAGGCTGCTAGACATATGCCTTACTGCTGATTGGCTGAAGCGTGTTTTGTTACTGTATCCCAATTCGCATATTATCTATGCTAAATAGTATTCGAAAATAGATTTTAATATAGTACTTTACAAATCGTAATATGTTGAAACGAGTAGTCCAAAGTTACCCAGATGTTCTATTATTTCCAGATCTGTGTGCAATCTAACAGCTAATATTTCCCAAAACACATTGCGCATTGAACTTCGATTAGAACTATAAACATGGGTAAAAAGTGTAATCAAACTACAAACATGGCGGAAGCGCGAAAGCAATGGTTAAGTGGAGAACCGTTGGTAAAGATGTTTGAATGACTTAATGACTGAATTAATATATCTATTTACATCATGTTTTCTGCACCGTGAACTTTTATAAAGATGCGCTTGGCCATTAACTTCTGAATGCATAATTATGCAATCACCTAAGGAGATCGCTCTGCATGAAAGATGTGGGGGTAAACAACCCATTAAAATGAATGCACAGAGACACTTTATCTTTACATCTTGAAAAAAAGTATGATTTATTTTAGCTTGAATTAAAATTGAAAAGCTGTTGTGTAATGTTTTCCATCTCTGATTTCGTCCTAAATGTCATATATTATGAAAATATATTAGTTTTCATCAGTATTCTGGTTTAATTGTTGTATTCTGTTGCCTTTTACGCGAGCCCTTTATTTTTTATGGTCTAGTTTGTTTCACATATAATATTTGACAGCGCTTCAGCAGATTAAGCAGCCCGCCTCAGTCCATAACAAGGCTATGATGGCTGTATATAAAACGTGGAGCATGTGATTCCCTGTGTTTCCTGAATTTAAATTACATGTAAAATAAAGGCGTTATGTTGCAGTGTGCTGTAATTTCTGGAAGGGTCCAAAGAACAAAGTAATTTATGAGCTGAACAACAGAATGCAAATGTTTTTATTAAGTTACACAAAGTTTCTAGATTACATTTTAGTCTTTCTACACCACATTTATCTTGTTTGGTGATGGTCATGCTAGAAAAGTCTGTGTACTGCTAAGAAAATGCATCCCAGCCAAAAAATATGCCTCAAGTCAACACATTCGCAAGTACATGAATTATTTGTGTGGTAGGGTTATTATTTGAAGGAGAAATGGCTTGGATTGAGCAATCAGCAAGCAAATTTGATGGAATGCTTAATCTGGCAGGGGTGTCATTTTTAATGATAAAAAAAATTCAGTACTCACTACAATTTACACTATAACACTGAGTTAACACTATTAATACCCATTGAGGGGAAGGGATTATTTCCCCAATGCCGACTCCAACGACAAGTTTATACAATTGAATGTGTTCTCGATGACTACTATAAGTGGATATATATTGGACAAGCTCAAAACATTTCCAACCAGGGGTGCGGTTCCCAAACAACGACGTAACTCGCGGCTGAACTATCATAGTACGATGCATCGTTTGGGAAAAGAATGATGCAGTGACGAGTGTTTCCCAAAACCCGTAGTTTCTCTGTCGCAGATCCATCGCTTGAACCACGTTAGTTATATCAGAAAACGACCATAATGATGCTCTGAATGGGGTGGAGTAAGAACTTCTTTAGAGAAGAACACCATCATTTCTTTGTGCAAGTTATATTGTTTTACACGCATTTGAAATAAAATCCAATATTAGTTGTGGTAAAAACATGCACTCGTTTTCCATATTAATTGAAATAAGTGTAAAAGGCACATATAGGGCCTATGTTTGCTTTACTAATATTATTGAAAAGTTGAACATTACATATTTTATTCTAAAACATAAAATAACTTACAAAAGCTAACACGTATTCTAATATCATATATAAATCATATAAATAAATAATGTGGCTATTTATTATAAAAAGAAAAATCTAATATTCATTATTTATTAGGAAAAAAAACCCTACTTTAATAATAATATTAATGGTGATTATGATGATTATTATTATTATTAAGTAGGATATCGTTTATTTTTTTATATTTTTAAAGTCTACTTTTACAATTTGACACATGTGAACCACAGTTCTAACGAACAGGCCCATGTCATATACAGTACAGATACCTAATAACCCACTATAAATTAAAAGAATAACGTATGCTATATGTTTTGTTTCACAAGCTTTAGAGACGTAACATAAATTCTGATTTTAAATAATAGGTCACCTTTAGCTTTCTCCATGAGGCTGTGTTCAAAATGACATCAATGTTTTTAAAGTGCGCTGCAAGGGGAGTGCAATTGTAAACATGAAGATTGCTAAAACTCAACTGTAAAAATAGTTTAAAAGCAAATAACACCTAAGAGAGATGACTTTAATGCTTTTTTATTATAAACTTGAATGTTAGAATGTTCTAAATGAATAGGGCATAGGGGGGATAAGTGAGAATAGAACACAGCCACTATGTTTCTAACTACAGCTCCAGAGGTGCAGTTTCAAGTGCACAAGCGTGCGATGCAGTTTGCAAATGTTCGTTGGAATGACGGATTTGGGAAACGGCAAATCAACAAACTATGTTTGTAATGACAGAATTTGCGACCTTAGTTGGCTAACGATGGTTTTGGGAAACGCACCCCAGACTAACATCTTAAAATATGAAACCACATAAAACACCAAAACTGGTCTGATTATTTACACTGTAAATGTTTCAAGTATTAGGTGAATTATTGTATGGAAGGGTTATTATTTGAAGGAGAAATGGCTTGGATTGAGCAATCAGCAAGAAAATCCGATGAAGGAATGCTTAATCTGGCAGGGGTGTCATTTACAATCATAAAAAACACTCAGTACTCACTACAACACTGAGTTAACACTATTGATGCCCATTGAGGGGGAAGGATTGTTTCCCCTATGCTGACTCCACTGACCGAGTCTATACAATCGAATGTGTTCTCGATGACATCTATAAGTGGTATATATTGGACAAGCTCAAAACATTTCCAACCAGACTGACATCTTAAAACATGAAACCACATAAAACACCAAAACCGGTCTGATTTATCTGTTCTGAAGAATTCTTCAACAGCCTGTAATCCCTAAACCAATAGAAAACAAAAATCCACTGTAAATCTTCCAAGAAAGACACTCAAAGTGCCCTCGGAGGGAACTGATATTATGTAAGGGAAGAGAAAATAGACGAGGACACAATAGAAAAAAACAAACGCAAAGAAATAAAAACTGAAGCTGGCGAAAAGAATAATATAAGCACTGAGACGAGGTAATCTAGAAAGAGGAGCATGTTGCAATGCATGAGAGAGAGAAAAAAAAAAACCAAGACAAAGAAATCAGGCATACTGATTCATCTTTCCACCTGCGCGCCTGGGTAATAACATTAATGCGTGTGCAGTCACGTTTATTTGGCCAACAGGTTTCCTTCTCCCTTCGGCATTTGTCTGTGTGTGTGTGTTTGTGCTCATCACTGCCATACTGTGTAGTAGAGCATCATTTATGCTTTCTTGTTGATTTCTCCGCTGCATACACAATATTCTGCGTGTACACAATCACACACACATACACAAATAAGAAAGGGATGCGAGAGACGGAGAAAAGGCGAGATTTGATGAGCCGACTGCCTCCAGACATTGCTTCTGCAATGCTAATTAACCCTGCAGGCAAAAATCCACCACCAAGACAGTAACCCTTACCACCATAAACACACACACTCCCACACACACGACCTCAATGCTAACTACGTTTGAAAGTTTACTTGGATGCTGCCGAGCTGTTTCCTTTTGTATTTTGTATATTTTTTTCATAATTATTCTCCTTCAGAATAAAGGTAATCTCACAATTGAATAATTATGCATAACTAATTATTTTCGAGCACAACAGAGAGCTAGATGTTATATTTCATGCTGGAAATATGTGGTGCTTGTGCTCACAAAAACCAGGTATTTGTGCAATAATTGGTTTTTAGGAGTAATGTCTCTAATATCTTTTTGCCATCCATAATTCACCTTCTACTCTGACTAAAACTTATTACAACCATTACAGCTTTTTAAAGGTACTGCCTACACTGTAGAAAAATCAGTTATTTAAATTTTTTTTGATCGTTAAATTACAGACATTTACCATAAAATAACAGATGGTATATCAAATTTAAATTGAAGTAAATTTCTGTCATTTAACATCCGGTATTTTATAGTAAATGTCTGTAATTTCTGTAAAAATTGTCTGTAAAAAAAATCATAAAATAACGGATTTTATAATAACGAAATAACGGAACACTAAAATGATAGCAAAGGCACTATTTAGGTAAATTTGACCAGGTGCATCATTTTTATTTTCCAAATAAACTATGGGAGAGGGGGTCGTAAATAACAATTAGTAAATGTCAGAGACACAATACAATAACAATTTCACAGATGCAGATAATAACATATAAAACCAAGGAAAAACTAAAAACAAGCACTGTGATCTTGTACTATTAACTGGATTGAATTTTTATAGGATGATAGTGGAATAAAAGTGTTGAGCTTTAAGGTCTGCTGCAGATGATTCCAAGCATCAGCACAAAACTGTTGCTACCAAATGAAGCACAAACTTCACTAGAAAACTACTAAAGCACAGATTTTGACATGTTTTCTGAATGTTAAGATGTGAAGGTAATATAGTAAATATATATGTAAATATAGTGGAGTTTTCCCAATTATAGTTTTGCAAATGAACAGAAACCAATGCATTTGTTTCTCTCACAGCATCATGGTTAATTTCGTTTTCTTGCGCTATTACCATCAGAATCGACCAATACTGGGTATTATTTACCCATGGCTAGGCCCACACAGAATCTGCGTGTGCAGAAATTCGCAGATTTCTATAAAATGTGGAAGCATCATATCTAAAACTTAATATGTAAAATAAAAAATAAAACCTTTTTAACTTTTATTTAATGTTTACAATGCAAATCCCATTAGATCCACTTCATTTGTAAGCAAAGCAAGTCTCTCATATAATATATCTACTAAAAGACAGAAAATATTATGTCACAAACTGTATTGTTAATAAATAATACACTGTAAAACCTAACAGTAAAAATCACTAAATGAAATAAGTTAAACTTATTACCTCATACCGATATAATTACTGAACTTAAAATGTTTAAGTTAGCCTACTAGTACTATAAATGTTTGACAATATCAACACAAATAATAAAAATGTAAGTGTACTGTACTCCATTTTGTTTCAAATCTTTAATAGTTTTCCGCAATCGGTTTCCTCAAACAGTTTGAGTTAACTTGTCGGGTTTTACAGTGTATAAACGTTTTCATATTAGTCCATAATATTACTGAAATTAATTTAAAAACTGAATAAAAATAAATGTACACACATTTACACAAGTAAATAAATAAACTGAATGATGGGCTAAAAATCTACAGTAATCTACACGTGCAGATTCTGTGTGGGCCTAGCCATGGGTAAATATAACCCACTATTGGTCGATTCTAATGGTAATAGCACAAGAAAACTACATTAACCATGATGCTGGAGGGAAACAAATTCATTGGTTTCTGTTCATTTACAAAACTCTTATTGGGAAAACTCCACTATATTAACTTCACTTCTTAACATTCAGAAAACATGTCGAAATCTGTGCTCTAGTAGTTTTCTAGTGGTGAAGTTCGTACTTCATTTGGTCGCTACTCTTTACAGTTTTCTGCTGCTGACGCTTGGAATCATCTGCAGCAGACCTTAAAGCTCAACACTTTTATTCCACTATCATCCTTTAAAGGGCACCTATGGTGAAAAATCTGCTTTTCAATCTGTTTGCATAGACATGTGTGTAGGTATAGTGTATAGACCGTCATATTGGGGTGATATAAACACACCCAGTCTTTTTTTTCAAATTTAACAACATAAAAACGATGGACCAATTGGAGCGGTTTTCAGACCGCAACTTGACGTAGGAGTGCGGGCCCCCGCCAACCGAATTGATTGACAGCTGTGTGTATTAACATGTCCCGGTAGTCACGTGTATAATCATATTAACAAGACCAGACCTGCGCAAAGCAACCAGGAATAAAAGGTCTGTTCAGTGCGCTAGGATCATCAATCATCATCAAATGTGATCAAGAGTGAGTTTTACAAGTTTAAAATGTTTTTAAAACAGTGCACGTGTGGAATGAATTACAGCGATTTAGCTTAGCTTTACTTCATCAGCACAGCCGCGTGTCAGAACAATTATAAAGGAAGATGCTTTAATCCCGGTTTGTGGACGTTAAATCAGGTTTATTTTGTGCATTAACAAAACAGATATCCATACAGCAGTGAGGATTAACCTGTATCCTGTCGCATATGCGTGCAAACAGAGTGCTGTTACCTACACAAGTCTTTTTGTTTAATTGTCAAATACTTCCTTGCTTCAAATAAAAGTTTGTAAAGCTAGGACTTTCCCCCCGGCTGGTTGGTTTGATGCAGGCTTTAGTGGAGATTTTTCACATTTCTGTTGGGAAATATGAATGGGGAAATGCTTATAGAACCAACGCTGAAATCTGGGCACTAATGCACTCTTATTAAAAAAAAAAAAGCTCTATGATTTTGTTATATTCTAGAAATGGCTTGGGCCTCTACTTTAATATGGTATTTTTCAAACAGAGTCTTAAGAATAATTGACTTACAGCATATACCTCTCCTTAAGTCACATAATTTGCTGTACTGTTCCTGGTTATTGTCCATAGCATAAACAAATGCTCACATTAGACAGGCATAATCAAAAGGGCTGTTCACAACAAACCAAAAAGTGTTTTTTCCAGCATAGTCCAAAATGTTAATATAAATTAACAAGTACATTCAAATTAAGCACACAAAGTGACATATGAAGGGGCCATTCAAACTGTTGTCAAGGCAAGTTTTATGTTAACATGCATTTATTATGAAGAGTTAATTATAGAATAGAGTTCTGCAGATCATATCAAGTGCTAAAAAAAGGTTAACAGTATTTCTCGAAAATCTTCCTTGTTTTTTAGGGTTGCACGATATTGGAAAAATCTGATATTGCAATATGTAATTTTTTAGTTATATATACTGTGATATGAATACAGTTTCATAAGTTTTTTCCTATTTGACATTTTTCAGGGGAGTCTAAGAGTATTCGGAATAATCATACTGCAAAAAATGCTTTTAAGTTTTTGTATCACAGTTCTAGTCCAAATATATCTAAAAAAAAAAAAAAAAATCAAGTAAAACTGGTTTTGTTTTCACTTTCAGAAGTGATAAGTCAAAATTAATTGAGTTTTTCCTTAAAACAAGAAACATAATCCGCCAATGGGGGTATAAAATAATCTTGTTTTTGGTTTAACAATTTATTATTTGGACTAGAAACAAGGCAAAAAAATTTAAGTAGAAAAGCTTTTTTTGCCAATTTTTGTAATTTCTTGTTAGCAAATGTTTTAAACTCTTGAAATGCTCAGACTCACATGCCTTAAAAACACCAGCAAATTATAAACGTTCACTCTATTATGGTTAAACTCAACAGTGACTCAAGAAATCACATGTGTTCTGTGGCTCCTGGTCAACCATAATTAAGACTCAACATTGCACATCCAGCGTTGTGACTATTGTGGATGTGCACTAATGATGCTAAAACAATATATTGTGTGGCATCATTAGAGTTGAACTCTATAACAACAAATCTAAGACCAAAAAAAAACTGAGCACATCGATAAGGTGTACATGTGCTGTGAACTGAACTGCGAGACAAAAACAGATCTAGCCTGCAAGCTTCTTTTATATCCTTGCGTGCGCATCACAGAACCTGTGCACACGATACACTCTTTCACAAGTAAAAATATGTCTCACAGCACACATGTGATCATTCATCTCCTTCTGGCTCATCTCTTTGCTTGCACAAACACATTTATTTTATTAGCCATGGGGTGGGCTTGCTGTTTGAATTGTAATCTCAAACACCAGGGTTACCTTGGCTTTTCTGGAAGTTAACCATGATTGGATGCTAGTTAAAGATAATCCATAATTCATGTGACCTCATTACCTCTAAACATGGCTTGATCAACAGACCACCATGTGAGTTGTCACTTGAATTGCTTAATTTGTTGATGTTTTGGCGTTGTTAAATAAAATAGATAGTTTATAGACACTTTATTAACAGGAATTACTGATTCTTTATTGATACATTTTCATAGTAAATGTAATAAAATTGTTATGTTTTAATTTAGAAACAACAGAAAGCTTTGAGTTAAATTAACTTGTCAAAATTAAACCACTGTCAAAATATGTAATTACACTATTGACGGTTTTAAAACTGTACTAGTGAAACTTTCTTTGGCAACTGCTTTGAAAAAATATTCATTGTAAAAAGCGATATAAAAATAAAGATTAATTTAATTCAATATAGCATTACATCTGATTAATGCTGTTACACATAGAAGCCCCGTGCACTGCAGTGGAGAGATTCGAGCTGCTGGATTTACAACTCAGAAATTCATAAACTTCTCACAAAGCACATGAAAGTAAGTGGCTGTTTAACTGAAAGATGAATCTTTCATAGATGTCAGTGTGTATTTTACAAACCACAAGTGTTTTCTTTTGTTTGAAAATCAGTGTCTGCAACACAAAACAAACACTATTAAGTTTTGATCTGACACGCAGCGTGCTCGTCCTTCTCTGTCTCAGTGCCAGAGAATGCGGGAAAGCAGATTTGAATTTAACAGCTGATCACATCATGCAGTGAATGTTCACACCAGGGAGCAGACTAGACTGATCACACTGGTCTACTTGTACATGTTAAACGGTTAAGATGGTTACAGTAGTACTCTACAGCAGGTACGCTAGGCTAAGGGAATTGTTTACCCAAAACTGAAAAAGAAAATACCCAGTATGGAGATGGATGGGTGCCAGCAACTGGCAAAATGTCTTCTTTAGAATTTTCTTTTGAAATAACTTCCTAAAATATCTTCTTTTGTGTTCAATAGAATAAAAAAATCTCATAAATAACCACATGAGGGAGAGTAAATGATGAAGTTATTTCAACACAATCTCACGACAATTCGTAACTTTTTGATTTAGTGACTAATTCGTATGAATTTGTATGATCTAATTCGTACAATTTTGTATGATTTGCTCATCCCCCAATGACGGTTGGGTTTAGGTGCCACGCCTCCTTTTTAAAATCGTACAATTTCATACGACTGAACTCGTACAAATTCGTACGAATTAGCCACTAAACTGACAAAACGTAAAATACTTACGTTTTCTCGTGAGATCAGCCTGGTTATTTTCATTTTAGGGTGAACTAACCATTAGAAATATCATCTTTTGTGTTTAGAAAAAAAATTGAATTCATAAATAACCACTTGAGGGAGAGTAAATGATGAGGTGATTTTCATTTCTGGGTGAACTAACCCTTTAATATAAAATTGGGCAAATGAGCAAAGTAACCCCTCTTTAATGGGATCTGTTATGCTCCTTTTTACAAGACGTAATGTAAGTCTCTAATGTCCACAGAATGTGTCTGAGAAGTTTCTGCTAAGAATACCTCACAAACCATTTATTATACTGTACTGTAGATCCTGTTTTCTTTTGTGTCTCTTTAAATGCAAATGAGCTGCTTCCTCTTCCAAAAGAGGAAAGTTTCTTTGCTTTTCACTTCATTTTAACTCTACTTTCTTTAGTTATGATTCACCCAAGCAAACCAAAGTGGAACTATCTTTCCTCTTGGTAATATAAGGACATCTATCCTTGCTTGGCATTTACAGGGAACTGAACCAGGATGATGTCAGTTGCTTTTAAGAGCAGTCTGTTTCTGAATCCATAGAGTGCATTACCATTATGAGTCTAAACTAGTTCTGGCATCAAACGTTGGCACTTAGACAATGTGCCAACCACTGCCACCAACAATACGCAATTAATTTAAGCTAACGCATCTCCTCCTAAAATATCACTGCACCAATTTTCTAAATAATCATACTTAATAGCACATACTGGTGGTCAATCAATTTAATTTAAAATAAGCGAAGTGAGACACTAAGTGAAATTGCTTTGGCAATGACTCCATAAGTTGACAGAACTGCCAAAAACTCACGAAATCTCGCACAGGCTTGACTGACACAGCCACACATCCATCCACATGCATATTTAGTTTGTTGCCTGATATATGCTAATTCATGCACATAATGCAGATTACGGAGATAGTTATCGGGCTTCAGCTTTTTGAGGACTGTTTGTCCCCAAACAAGCTAACAAGTGAGCCGGAGGAACAAATATATATGACCTCATTCTCCAGCGCAGTGCTGCGTTAAACAGTCGCAGAAACAAATATATTAAGAAAAACAGCGGGAATTACCCTGGTCGGTGGCAATGAGGGTGTGAACTGCATGCAGATGTAAGACTGAACCACACAGAGCCTTGTTTCAGTTCATTCAGGCACAGATAGAATGGAATTGGCTACTCCTGAATATATTAAAATCCCCCTTTAGAAAAATTGAAGAAAGGAGTTATTCAAAACTAGCCGTTCAAAGATGACTCATAGTATTAACGGAGGGAATAAATTTAGTTTTAAAAAGTCTGCCATCTCCCTAGAGGACACTCAGGAAGCTCCTGGAGGCCATCGGGGCTGGCGAAGTTAAAGCAGAGCAATTTTAAAAGGAAGCCTAATTAAAACGCAAAAACACTTGCTTAGTCAGACAGGATTCTGAGCGGGAACTTTTTAATTCGTGTCATACATCTGACAGTATTATGAATCTGTTTAATTGTGAACGTCGGTTTGCTTTGCCAGAGTGTTTGAGCTGCTCTGGGTGGCTTCTGGAAGCTTTCATAAAACTATGGCAAAATACACAATGATAATATCTCCAGCGAGGCTGGTAATATTTGGGTCAGTGGGCCCTCTGCTGTTATATTTGACAGAGAAAACTCACATTAGGAAGACATAAAATAAGTCTTTTAGCTTATTATCTAATCCCTTCTTCCTCAAAGCATTTTTTAATCATTCCAGTCCAACTGCGTTCAAGGTTTTTCTTGTCTTGGCTTAAGGAAGTGAGCATGTGTAAATAAATGTTATATAATTTTAAATTATTATACAACTAAAATATCTCTGTTTTGAAGTCATAGTATGTTTTTTCCCAGTACACCATGCAGGAGAAATCATTGGGAAAATGTGCCCTGGTGTACATTTTTGAGAACCGAGAAATAGCGGGTACATATGACTGAATTTTATGTGTAAAACGAATGCTACAGGGTAGTACCCTCCGTATGAATGGCTTTTTTTCTGGCATGATTCGTTTGCTTGGTAGCTTACTGCGAGTGGCGATAGACTTGGGAGGCGGAGTCGACCAGGGTTCGAGTCCGGCAAAGAACGGTTCCAGAAACAAAGTAAAGTGAAAGCCAAAAAAAGCAGCATGAGAGTATGGTTGAAGCATGCAGCTACGATGGCTTTTTTCGGTATCACTTAATAATAACTCCACACTATGAACCATTTACTAAGCATTAGCATCTAGTGAATTCATTATTTGTTAGGCATTAACACTACAATAATAAACATGTAGTAAGCAGTTTATAACTGCAGCTACAAATTCTCTATTCTTGACTTACAACCACATTTATAATGAGCTTAATAGCTGTACTTTCATGCTTTGTTAATAATTTATTTTATTAAATTAAGTACTGCATTATTTCCAACCATTTTTATTTAAGAGTAGTTGGTGGTTTTTAAGATAATTCAGAATGAGTTAGTAAATTATTAATAAACTATTGAAATCAACGTTTATATATCTTAATATACAAGCATATAGCAATGGTTACTATGTATGTTAATAAATGCTTTATTAACTCAACTTCATGCAGTGTTGTGACCTAATCTAAAGTGAGGACTATTTATGCTTTATAAATCTCTTATAAATGATAATTAAAGGCTCTGTATCAAATGAACAATAACATTTGCAATCTTATCAAAAAAGTAAAATAACTGTAAAGTTTAAACATTGCTGAATAACAGGAGTGTCAAAATACAACATCAAATTGGATAAAACAACAACAATATAATAATTTAACAATATAACAGGATGCAATGTTTAACCTGTACAGTAATTTTATTTTAGATAAGGTTGCAAAGATTTATTTTTCATTTGAAGTACAGTATTATTTGTGTATCTTCAAATGAATAGGAATGAATAATGTTGTTTATGTACTTTTTTCCTGTTTAGAATTTAACTGAGCATTTAATTATCATTTATAAGAGATTTATAAAGCATAAATAGTCCTCACATTAGATTAGGTCTCAAAACTGCATGAAGTTGAGTTAATGAAGCATTTATTAACATACATAGTAACCCTTAATATATGCCTGTATAATAAGAATTATAAATGTAATTTTAATAGTTTATTAATCATTTACTAACTCATTCTGAATTATCTTAAAAAACAACCAACTACTCTTAAGTAACTAGTTTGTAAATATTGCAAAACTTAATTTAGTAATGAAAAATTAATTATTAACAAAGTATGAAAGTACAGCTATTAAGCTTATTATAAATGTGTTTATAAGTCAGGAATAGAGCATTTGTAGCTGCAGTTATAAACTGCTTACTAAGGTTTATTAATGTAGAGTTAATGCTTAACAGATGATGATTAAATTTTTTGCTAATGCTTAATAAATGGTTCATAGAGTGTAGTTATTATAAAGTGTTACCCTTTTTTCTTCTAGTTTGCTTTTGAAAACACTATCCGTTGGGTTTAGGGAACAGGGTGTGTGGGTCAGTCAATATCACGATGATATATTACGCATGACGACAAGACACCACTGACACTTATGATAAGGACGTAAATATTTGCAGAAATGTATACAGTGGCCTCTGGTGGATTTACGAGAAATAGCACGTTTAAAAAAAAACATGCCTCAGTAACGTATTTGAGATTGTAAAAAATGTACACAGCACCCTCTAGTGGATTTGTGAAAACAAAAACTGCAAGACAACGTAGTCCTGGGTACATATTTGTCGGTTCTCAAAATTGTAGTCCTGGGCACATATTTACATTATGGATTAAAAAATAAATATACTTTAAACTGACTGTTTTTAATCAATTCTATTTTAATTGTAAAATTCTTAAAAGAATTGCTCAAAAACTAAAAACCCCAAAACTGAAATGTTGTCATCATTTGCTGAGGCTTCACTTGTTTCAAAACCTGTTTGAGTTTCTTTCTTCTGTTAACAAAAAATATTTTGAAGATTGTTAGTACACTATCCAACAATCCTTTAAAAAATATCTGCCCACCTCCCCATATTTTTTCTTACTTAAGAAATCAGTGGCTACCACTCTTCTTCGAAAAATCTTCTTTTGTGGAAAAAGAAACAAAAGGTTGCAACAATTTCATTTTTGGGTGAACTATCCCTTTAAGGATTAAAAAAGTTTCATTTTTTTCTTTATCTAATAATAGTATTATGCTGCTTCTCCAACATTTTGTTAAACAAAAATATGGGTTGCATATGGTTTTCATGACAGATTCATTTAAACCAATACATTTAATAAGTAAGGAATCAAAAAGTTCAAGCAACTAATATACGCAACTTGAGTGCAAATGTACTGTTTAAAGAAAAAGATGTGGACACTGAATGCCTGCAGGTAAGTGTGAATTTGTGTGACAATTAGCTTGCAAGCAGTTTTCTTTCTGTGATCAAAACACTGATTGAATATTTACATGACACACTGAGATTTTCATGCTTTGCTATACCAGTAGTTAGGTCTGGGAGTTAATTCCAAAAAGAAATGATTTTGAGGTGTTGAGAATTAACAGTTGATTCCAAAGTTTGGAATCAATTCCGTCAAGGGAAATCGACTCCTTGTTCAGTTTAATATAACTAACTAATATCACTCTCTCTTGCTAATAATGATCAGAAGTCACTTGCTAACAGTGATAAGATTGAACAAATTCAGATGGTTCACTTCAATGAATTGGTTTAAATATCCATATCTGCGGATCCGTTAGCATTCCATAATTTCAGCTGTTTATGGTATATTATGCTGAAATATCCAAATAATATACTATGCACTTTTAACTTAATCTCTGTATAATGCACACATATTGGTACACATGGTGTTTGAGGTATGTGCCTTATAAACAGCTTTAGCATACAGAGTGAAACTGAAACTAGTCCACAACAGAAGGTTTTGAGCTCCACTCTGAATACAAGTTATCAGGATGATCTTCTATTTCTGGTAGAATTTCAAAGTGTAGATCTGTGGATACTCTAACAGCTAATATTGCCTATAATACAATCTGTGTTGGATGAGAATTCAATTAGAACTAAAAACGTAGATTAAAAAAATGTTAACTACAAACATTGCGTGGTCGCAAGAACGACGGTAGAGAGGCTTTGGTAAAGACATCTAGAATGATTCTTAATTAATATCTAACATTGTGTAAAATATTTATTTCACGTTTTCTGTGTTATATGTTTCAGCTGCAACAATAATGCAAACTTTTATAAAGACGTGTTTGGTCATTAGACTAACTTCTAAATGCGTAATTATGCAAAAACCCTAGGAGATTTCTCTGCATGAAAGAACCGCGAATGGCAGATTAACCTGCTGCTGCATCTCCCATATGGTAGGGAATTAAATATGAAAGAAATGTGGATGATATGACAAGAAGATTGACAGGGCACATAACTAGGAGAAAAAGAACGGTTCATTAATGAGGTAGTAGTATATCCCAAAGCTTAAATCCTGTTCTGTTACACACAAGTATATGCTATTTCTTAAAAAATATTGATCTGTTAAAATTAGGACATAACATTAAGGTCTGCTCAATAAAACAACACTGTCCAGCAACAAATTACCAGGAAGAAAATCATTAAATAAAGCATTTTTCAAACTTTGAGAGATATTTTAATCATCTTAAAAATGTCCTTCCCACTTTAAACTAGCTTTTGCAGAATGAAAAGATTCCATGAATGTTAAAAGGTTCTGGAATCACGAACGGCAACAGGGATCATTAATTTTTATGAAGTGCTGGTGAATTCTTGCTGATATACAATTGTATTATGCTTCTTCTAGACTCCAAATGAAGCGAGAAAGAATGCCTCCAGGTAATATCAAGACTTATCCCTTCTCAGTCTAACGTCTATAGCATATCCTCCCCATATGCCCTGCTATACGCTTCAGATTGTTAACACTAGTGTGCCTAATTTGTAACCCTGTTAGCATCCCTCAAAGTTCCTTAATGAAGCCAGCTAAACTGTCAGACTTGTTAGGTTTGGCTCCGAAGAGAAACAGACTTGTGATTTACAAATTCCCAAGAGAAATAGGGTTTACATCGCTTTCCACTAGTACTCAATTATTTTAATATCATAGTACATGTTGTGTGCTGAGCTCATTCTGCATCTAGAAACATCTCTACCCTTAGTTGGATGATTGTTGCTGCAGTAGATGGCTATTTACTTCTTCCTTTTAAATAGTTAACAGTACTAAACCTGCCAAGACTGTGGGAAAGTGCACAGAAAGTCTTCTAATGTCTGTAGAAAGTCTTCTAATGAAAAATCGAAGTGATTGATTTGGATAAAGGTATTTGGGGGGAAAATGGTGAAACACACAATTATCCCAGCAAAAAAAGCAATGCAAAAGATGTTAATTCATTGCTAAATAAATAAATGAGAACACCCACTTAATCATCTTACATCAAATAAATCATTTCTTCAGACAGCAGTGCATTTTCATGGGCACTTTCTTGTTGCCACTTTCTAAATTGCCACTCTGGCTTTATTCCTGATTCATATCTTTTGCATTTTGCTGAAGAGTAATTTTAACAATACAATATATGCACATTCTAATAAGTCACTTGGCAGTGTAAGACTAGGTGTATATAAAAAAGTATAGAAGAAAAATGTATTTATGTTAATTTAAATGCATTTCAGCATGCCTCGGAAAGCATTTTAAACAGCAGCAGAATGCACATCTTTAGTGTTTACATTTAAAGCATGTTGCTTTAATTCAATGGGCAATCATGTAAAACACCATTCAGCTTTTGCAGAACTTGTGAAGTTCTGTGAAAACAGTCTGGAGGCTTTCCTGAAATATGGCAGGAATAATCTGAGTAAACCTTTTTGCTTCATTTTATGGTCCAGTTGGTACGAGGTGTCAGCAAAATGAATGCAGTGCGCACATAATACCAAACACAGACCTGTTGGTGCGGCTTACGAAGAGAATAAAGCAGAGATTAAACCTATTAAACACTGTGAAATTGGTGTTACATTCCTTACATTATAATTACATGGTAATTATCATGTAATACACTACATAAAAACACATTTCCCTTGAGTCTAATTAGGAGGTGAAATGTAAAGAGCTGGAATAAATTCTCTGTTTTTCTGAACGTAAAGAATGGCCGTTTCTCTGAAGGGTGACAATTACACACGGTCCTGTGATTTAATTAGGTCGGACATTAAGGATCATTCATCAGAAGGTGTTAGGGTGTAGACAGCAATGCTTCAGAATGATCTGAGGGCTTGTTAAACTTAATCATAAAATCTATGAAGAACACTCTTTCGTGTTACAAACTTCCCTCAGAACACATCCATTCACAATCCCAAAACCAGCATGTACTCGAACACTCATCTCATTCACTAATTCACAGCTATAGTTTAAAAGTTACAGTCCCTCAAAACGGAATGTTCCCTAGATCTCACCGACAATTCTACAGCAGCTATACACCTAAATAGCCTCGTATCAGCTTGCCAGGTCCATTTCCTCAATCTCCGTTTTCCCCCCTTTTTTTCAGCCCCTAATGGATGCAAAAATAGAATTGCCTATCCTAGAGATCTGCTGAGCTTATAGTTTATCCAAAGCAAATAATCATGCACATCCACATATGACGACACCCGTTGATAAGATGAAAATGCAAATGGTTGATTCCCACCCTCGCACACTAATTCATCCTGTAAGTTACTTACTTATTCAGTCAGTCAGTCAAAGCTCTGCGTGTCTTTCCCCAAGGCAGGTCTCCTTTATTATGTCTGACAGCCTCAAACCTGTCCTTCTCCACCCCCTGAAATCCACACTTTTTTGCGCTTTACCTAGGAATAGCATCCATCACTGTCCAGAGCTCTTCTAGTCTATCAGTGTGTGAGATCGGAAGCATTGAACGCGGCAGGGGGGAGAATCGCCGTGCCTTCCAAAGGAGCTCCGCTAAGCCCGAGCGCTTTAACGACACCTGACCGTCACAGACAAAGTGAACTAGTGACACACTTACGTGATGATTCAACAACGTCTCCTCCGCTCCTGTGTCTTTTATCCTTCCTACCTCTCCACTAATACACAACAGGAGCAGGGCTGTGAAATTTCGCAGCAACCCCTGGCAGAATACATCACCAGCACTTTCCTCTTTATGAGTCACAATGCACACACATGCACACCTCTGATCCAGTCCTACCTGCCACACGCAGAGTGTCTCTTCACCTTTGGTGTTTCTTTACCTCCATGCACAGGCAGTTAAAACAGTCCGAACTCTACGGCAAACACAGGTGTGGGTTAGGCGGTTACCTGTGGCTGCTGTTCTAGATGCCATAAGGATCAGCGTCCCCCGTCTGAGTGATCAGCTAAGAGGAAGAGGGAACAGCCAGCACTCTGTCTCCCTGACAACGCCCGGCAGATGCCACACCTCCAGTTCAGGCTCCTCAAGAACAATAAGCGTTTATCGCCACCCTCCCTCTCTCCCTTCTTCCTTCTCCATCCAGCGCTTCCCGCTGTAAAGCTGCGCTCGCTCTGAGAGAGTGACGTGCTGGTGTGTGTGACGTCTTCCCAAAAGCAGGGATTCTGCATGTGTGTCTGTTAGACTTGAGTTCCACAAGGGGATTAGGCACTTTTCATCTTCATGACGCACACTAGAGAGAGAGAGAGAGAGAGAGAGAGAGAGAGGGAGAGAGAGAGGCCGGAGATGGAGAGACAGAGGATGGGGTCGTCATGGAGATATTCGCCCGTGAAGGGAATGTAGGGTGAACGACATGAGATAGAAAGAAAGAAAGAAGTGGCATTGGTAAAGCCCCACGACACAACACTTCTGATTCAGAAGAGGGAAAACTAAGGCAGTGGTGCTGATTTGCATGCACATTTTCTCGCTTTCTCCTCCTGAGCTTTACTCGTGTAACCGGCTAGCCCTCAGGGAGGCCCTTCTACCACTCTATCGTGCGTCTGATTTAATGCCCAAGTCTTCAGATTAAAATAGCTGCAGTCAAATGCCTTAAAACCCGCCGCCTTTTCTAAGATTACAAAGCACTTGGCTTGTCCAGCAATGCGAGCTTCAATACGAAACCCAACTGAGCGGACAAAGTGAGACTCGATTCCCTTGTGGTGCTTTAGGTAACATGAAATGCCATGTTTGATTCCCATTAACATGGTGTAGATGGCAATCTGCCGTTGGGAGCGTGACAGGCTCTTCATATTAAACAAAGGACGCTACAGCCAGTAATTGTGTGCAATGTAGTAGGAATTATAATTAAGCCACTCCCCGACAGGTTTAAGCCTCGCTAACAGGAAAATAATTGACCAGAGGTCGTTGGACATACAGATGAAGCCTTGATGTATATCATCAGAGTTAGTCGACAGTATCTGGGGCGTCAATGTATGCAGCATGTGCTCTGTCGAATGCCAAATGTGTTTTCAAAGGTGCGGCTGTAATTGTTGAGCTCTATCATCTGATTCTGTCATGCTGATCTGATATCAAAGAGATGAAAGCTTATTGCGACTGCACATTCCAGGAGCTGGAATCCCACACATGCAAGTCTAATACACCCAGAGACAATTACGGTGAAGCTTGGGTGAACCAGACGTTACTGAATTACAGTAATGCTAAAGATATACGCAAGCTTGGTCTCACAAAAAAGTGCAAAGTCTTTTGTAGCCTCATTCACATTACGAGCGACTCGCAGTGGCTCATTTCAACAGAGCGTAAGCGATTTCCGGCGACCTCTGTCTACGTGAGCGACAGTGACCTTTGGCGAACAGGTGGGCATGTCGAGCGATGCGACAATGTTGAGAACAGTGTTGCCAGATGTAGCTGACTTTTTCCAGCCCAAAAGTTGTCTAAAACCTGACAAAAATGCATTAAAAAAACACCCAACATATTACATTAATGTTTTATTTAATTTGAAATAATTAATATTGAAATTTAGCCTAGTTACTTTAACTGTCATAATTTTTAACCATACAGCAACTAACACCAGCAGTCACAGAGCCACAACATAACCGGATCACATCGAAACACTGCCCCCCCTCAATCACACACTGCACTTAATGTTGTGTAGATTACACTACCTAATAGAGTATGTTTTACTTTCGAAATTGGGTATAAATTCATCCTATTTGGCGTTTCGAATTTTTTGGAACATAATTAGGTGCTGCTTGTCAATCAGACAGCGCTTCTATGTTTGTTCTTGCTATCAATTGTGGAAAAAAATTTCAACAAAAGTGTCATGATAACCGCAGGTTAACTGCAGGCGCTGCGTGATGCGCGTGCACCCGAAAGGGAGTCAGATTTGTCCGGGGAGTCATATTTTGATACAACTTTCCTTCACCTCATATGACTAAATGAAGTAGGAGCACACAGTTATGTTTTGTTGAATAAGTTGTACATAAAAGTTACGTTTCAAAATAGCCCAAATTTTGTCAACCCGCCAAGGCCATTTTTTACCCGCACAATTAAATTCAAAACCGCTCAATCTGGCAACACTGGTTGAGAATCCTTAAAATTTATGCAAATGTAAAACGACTTTCTCGAGTGACAGCCAGTAGAGCTCACATGATCTTCTCTCAGCTCGCTCAGAAGCCAGTTGTATTCTTCGTGCTGTAAACCTAGGTCACCACCCAGAGCAACAGGCAGCTACAAAGTCGCTGGTAGTGTGAATGAAGCAGAAAGCAGCGTTTTTGAGACTGAAAACATTTTGATGTTGGTAAAGACCCAAGAATTAGAGTCTTAGAAAATGATGATGTTATTCAAGTGCATAGTAGATGTTTAGGGACGAACAAAGCATGAGCATGAACATACAAACAACAATAGCAGCGTACGTGGTAGTGTGAAAAGTCAAATACTGGCCCTCCATACATAATATAGTATTGTTGCCTGGTATTGTAAATGTGGATCATGAAAACCATGTGGAAATGGGATTTTTTTTTTCAGCTACATCATTGTCTTGTAAATGTAGCCTTAAATGTTCTGTTCACACTGGAGATTAATTCAGAGTCATTCCTTTTTTGAGAAGGGTCTGGATGCAAATCTGGTGCAGTGCAATCTGAGCTGCATCCAATGCTTTTTAATAGGCTCAACTAACCCCACTCCTGACCCTACCCCTCACAGTGATGTCACTAGCTCCATTGAGTGCATTTTGTCTGACATTGCATCACTGAGATGCAGTCTCAGCTTGCATCATCAAGGCTGCATCCAGATACTGTTGCCCTATTTTGACTGTCACTGAAATGGTAAACCATGGTAAACCAACAATATCTATACTTTATTGGTATATGTAAGGCACCAGGATGAACGTTTTGCACCTTACGGAACCACTCCAGTGATACACACTCTTTGTGATTATTATGAGAAAGACAACTGCATTATATTACCAGATTCACTTGAAAAATCCAAGCGGTGACAAATAAATTTATATCAAACCTCAATATAATGTTTACAGAACCAAACGGGGGGGGGTGGGGGGGGGGATAGTTATTAATGCAGTAATGCTTCTCTCTCTTTTGGACATTGACAGCTTGTCGATGTGAGTCTTCATCCAGACTGAGCAGAGCTGGTGAATTACAGAGAGCGAGGTACGTGTCTTGACTCATTCGCAAATTTTGACATCCACCTGTCTGCTTTATATACCAGCCTGTGTCCCATTACTGTCCAAAGAACATCCTGTTTAAAAAGAGCACCTAAATGAAGTATAAAACTTTCCATGAGACAGCTGGATGTAAATATTACTTGGGTCACAAACAGACAGGCTAATCTGATAACATCCAGGTTTACTGTTAAAACTCACAAAGATGGTTCATTCACATAATTGGCCAGACATCATTTTGCAAGATAATATTCATGTGTACTTACAAATATTTCATCTGTACTCATCTAAAATTGAGTACTTTGAAAAACTCATGGGCACAACTGTGAGTCAGACGAAATGGATACCTGGAGATTTGGATTGAATTTTTCACTGTGAGCCCTCAAGTACACTTAATTACAATTGAATCAGTGAGTCATTATCTGGAGATTTGCTTTGACCAGATCCTTTGAATAAGTGAATCAATCAACCAATGAATTATTAATTGGAGACTCACTCTGAGCAGATCTTATGAATCAGTGAGTCATTAACTGAAGACTCTCTTTGATAGATCATTTGAATCAGTAAATCGTTAACTGATGACTTTCTCTGACTAGATCATTTGAATCATTGAGTCAATAGGTGCATTCATCTTCATGCAGCGCTGCGCAGACTGATCGAATTTTGTTTTAAAGTAGTGCATGCTGGTTAGAAATTTTGTCCGAACTGACGCTGCACCGACGCCATGTGACTGTCACATGTGGCATCAAAGTACCGCGACAGCGCTCCAAGATCCGACGACTGATTCAGCCAGTGCAGTATCTGAAGGGTGACTGCTGGAGCTGCGAAGACGACACCGATATTACACGATTGGCCGAGTTCACCCCATGACAACAACCACGTGTGTTTCGGGTTTATTATTGGACAAATTCCGATTCACAAATTTCAAAACAAACAATTCACTTTTTATACCATCATTCTCTTGTATATACAGTATATCATGCTTACTAAAAGACTACAAATATTTTACTGCATTAATCATGTTTTGTTAAATAATCTGGTTATAAAGACTAGATTGTTTGCATAAGTTTATTTTAGACCTTTTTTATACAGACTATTTACTGCATTCAGCTACATGAACAATTTAAATGATATATTTTAGTAAATAACCTAAATATTCACTCAAATAAGTTTTACAGACTTGAAATAAAATAATCATCATTGTTCCTGACACCCTAAAGGTTTCTTAACAATATAAGTTAAAGAACTATTTTATTAAATAATTATAAAATGATTTAAAATGATTATAAAAAATATACACTTAATCATTGTTTAAGACTTAATCAAAACACAATGTTTTGGGTTTTACATTAATATATATTGGTAATTTTTATATCTAAATGTAAATAAATATAAACCCTTTTTAGCATAATAAAACAAAAAGTATTAGCCTAAAGAGAGATGTTTAAACTCTCAGAATTTGTGCTTTTTGCTTTGTATTTAATAGTCCTATTCATTTTTATGTTTATATTACCCTCTCATTTCCCCTTATTTCTCTCATTCATTTGTTATATATTTAATTAATTATTCCCTTATTGTTAAAAAAGGAACTATAGTTTGTAGAGACTGTGTTCTGTTTTATTTGGACTGTAAATCTTTTGTTGTTATAAATAAAAAATGATGATGAAAGCCATGTGATTGCTCATCATGACTGACGCAACTTTCAGCCCCGAAGTGTCCAGCTGTCCGGCTTGACAGCTCCGTTTTCACCTCTGCCCCGACCTGCGCTCGGCTAATCTCATTGATCACCGGCTGCAGCCATGGTTCAAGTCGAATGCACCTATTAACTGAAGACTCTCTTTGATGGATCGTTTGAATCAGTAAATCGTTAACTGATGACTTGCTCTGAGCAGATTGTTTGAATCACTGAGTCATTAATCGAAGACTCTCTTTGATGGATCATTTGAATCTGTAAAACGTTAACTGATGACTTGCTCTGAGCAGATCATTTGAATCAGTGAGTCATAAACCGAAGACTCTCTTTGATGGATCATTTGAATCAGTAAAACACTAACTGATCACTTACTCTGAACAGATCATTTGAATCACTGAGTCATTAACTGAAGACTCTATTTGATGGATCATTTGAATCAGTAAATCATTAACTGATGACTTGCTCTGACCAGATCATTTGAATCAGAGAATTATTCCAGTTATATAATTTCCAGTTAACTAAAAACTTGCTCTGACCTGATCATTTGGATCCATAAATCGTTTACTGGAGATTCACTCTGACTTGGTCATTTGGTTTATTGAATCATTAACTGGAGACTCACTCTGACTTGATCATTTGGATCAAAGAATCTGTAACTGGAGACTCACTCTTGACTGTACCTTTGAATCAGCAAGTTGTTGAATCATGAACAGATACAATCATTCCAGTTCACGAAATAATCTTCCATTGCATTTTGCTAAACTGTTTTACTAGGGTTGGGTATCAGCATATGAATTTCAGTGCCTAATTTTGGTGCCACTGGTGCTGCGACAAGGACGTTAAAAGCATAAAGTGGTACATCAAAGGCACAGATACGTAGATACGCATGTCACACCATCTTTAAACATTTCATTTTAAACAACTGTGAGTGATACGGGCACTGTCGGAGTTTATCCTTGTTGCTTGTGGAGCACACACACATAGGTAACATGTGGAGTACAGCACATTCCGTGAGCAACTCCCTTCAGATTTATCAACACGCATGATCGTGTTTATCAAATTTGCTTAAACTAAGCATTCATACGTATAGCTATATTTTACAAGCAAGGATTCTGACACAGCAACGTGAAACATACACTTTACAAAAGTTGTGTGTAAGAAACGTCAAACTTAATGAACATTTGAGGACACATGGAATCAAGTTAAAGGCAGTACAACATCATCTGGTACTTTCACCAAGTGTGTTTACAAGGACACCAATACTCTGATTTTAATATGATTAAAACAATACTCATATTAAGAGTTGACCATGTAAACAACTCATTACCTTAAAAGGACCACACAGACACCCCCGTCATGACATGCGGAGGATTTTTCTTTCCGTCTGGCCTGCGGTATCAAATTCCATTGAAACAACACTCTTCCAGCAGTCTCTATATCATATTCTCATCCAATACCGCAGTTTGTCACAGGGCATGAACAATATGTGCCTGAATGAAATTGAAAGTGCCAAACTGCAGTTAAAGTCGAAAAATTCAAAAATGAAACACCTAAAATTACATGAAACTCCAAAAAATTATTCTTTAAATTTTAACTAAATTGTTGAATTAAAATATGTATTTTTTTCCCAAATAAAAGATTTTTCTAGAGTCATCCACCATAATTTTGTGGTGCAAAAGTATCAGTTCAGGCACCATTTTGACATCGGTACAGTTTTAAAGTATCGATTTAGCACCGGTATCGAAATAACCCCAAACGATACCCAATCCAATGTTTAACAGAGAAGAATCAGCTTTTTCATGACTTTTTCCATTTATGACTGGTTGTAGTTTTTTAACAAGCTTGGGAAAATGTTCTTATAAGAATCACAGACTGGTAAGGACACTAGTATATTTAGCACTGCAAATGCACGCTGGGCAGAACATTAATCTCTCCCTAGACTTCCTAAAATCACCCTCTTCTTTTTTAGTTATCGAGTACTGAAACTTCAGGTTGAACCAATAGCACATGATTGGGATATGATTACTTGCTTGCTGGGATGCTTTTAAGAGACCTGACTGAAAAACAATAACAAAATGATGGTTTGTTGGGCTGGTTTGCTCTGCTCATAATGCAGAAATTACACGTCATCACTAAGGTTATGAATCACTGCCACCTTGCATGTTCCCAAACAGACAGACGACTCGTGACTAATCGAAATTCTGATCTGACAACATTTGAAGCGACAATTGTTTTATTTCTTCTTAATGAATAAAAAAAATGAAACATTTCAAACTAAACAAATGAAGAAGAAAAAAGGAAACAACCGTTTTAATTATGCAGGAGATGCTTTGATGTTTCTTTGCATGTTTGATCATTTGTTTGAAAGCCACAAATCGAGGCGCAGAGAAAACCCCAACTCTTTTTTTTTCTGACGTGAAGCAAAGGAGCCCGGAGTGAAATGCATTCATTAATGCCTCTTCACACATCAAGCGTGCAAAAAGGAAGCGCCAATGAGAATCGTGTGTCAGAGTTTAAGTGTGAACAGAGCACATCCCGACTCACACACGCACACTCTCCATATGTAGCCGCTCACTGGCCAGTCGGTTGCTATTGGAAACCATCCGAGCACATCAAAACCAGCCCTCAAGGGACTCCTGCCACGAGCAATCCTATCCACTCAAACACACTTAACAGTGTGTGTGACAGAGCGCCGTTTCCGACACGCGGACAATTCGGTTTCTCACCCCTTGCCTCATAAAAAAAATAGAAACTCATCTGTCAGCAGTCTAATAACAGCCAGGAAAGCATTTGGGGTCACGCTGTGCTCGGATATTGAGCGAGACGTTTTAGAAAATGGAATAATTATTGGCCAGTACAAATATAAATCTAAAGAACAAGGCAAATAGATACAAATCTGTACATGAATCAGCCTTCGGCGGGAGACCCGGACTTTGATTTATGTAGCGTTTGTAAATAGCAATAGCATTGAGAGCTAAGAAGGATTGCGTTTACCGCATGTACGCACCAGGGTTTAATGCTTATTTTACTGCGAGCAATTGTGGTGTTAATTTTAAACAAGCACGTAAAGGCCATGACAAAATATGACTTCATCAAACAAGCAGAAAAGTCAGGCTGTGAAGCTCTTGATTAATTGGCAGAGACAAAGTGAAGGTTGAGTCTCCATCTTGTGGCCATTAATCATAATATTCAGAGATCTGTATCTTACAATCTTTCTTCCCAAAGGATGTTGAAGTAAATTGTTTTCAGATTTAGGTCATTGGCTGATGAAAATTATGCACTGGAAAGTCCATAATTGTGTAAATCATGATAAGTATCTTAGCATGTAACTGAGCATACTGCTATCAGTATAACAACCTGACTATATTCATCATGAGCATCATAAAGTTATTTATTATTTTAGTTTTATAATGTATAATTTAATATGAAAAATGAATATATTCTAAAATTAATATTAAATATAAATATTATATAGCCAAAGGTCTAATTCTCTACCGCATTAAAGGACAACCCATTCAAGTTTTTCAAGATATCCTTTGCTTACTATTCTTAGTGAGTAAACTAAGCATGGAAAGGTTGCAAGACTACCCCAAACTGTTATACTGTTTTATACTGTACTTGTTTTTTTATTATTCATTTTATTTTATTTTCCTTCTGTATTTTCATTTATTTTTTCTGTTTGTCTTGCTGAGTTGATAGAATATATAATCTGTATGGATGTGTTGGACTTGTTTTAACTGTTAAAATCAGCAATCAAATAAATATTACTTACTATTATTAACAAGCTTGAACATTTATTTATAGCATTTATCTGAAATGTAATTTTTATTTTTAAAACTGTAAATGTGAATATCTACTCTCAATTGTGATGTCAACTTAATTGCATCCTTGCTGAATAAAATTAAATAATAAAAACTTGTCACCAAACTTGTCAAAGAAAAAAGCATCGAAAAAACAAAAGTGTAAGTCAACAATCATTCCATAATGTTATAAAGTGTTATAATCCAAATAAATACTACACATTTGTTTGCAAAAAGTCGTTAAAATTTTGTCCTCTCACACATTTGTTCATAAAAATAATGTAAATATAATTATATGTATATATACTCACTGACCACTTACCTTACTAATACCGCGCCTTCAGAACTGCCTTAATCATTGGTGGCATAGATTCAACAAGGTAATGGAAATATTCTGCATAGATTTTGGTCCATATTGACATGATAGCATCATGCAGTTGCTGCGGATTTGTCAGCTGAACATCCATGATGCAAATCTCCCGTTCCACCACTCCCAAAGGTGCTCTATTGGATTGAGGTCTGGTGACTGTGGAGGCCATTTTAGTACAGGGAACTCGTTGTCATGTTCAAGAAACCAGTCTGAGATGATTCACGCTTTATGACATGGCACGTTATCCAACTGGTAGTAGCCATCAGAAGATGGGTACACTGTGGTCATAAAGGGATGGACATGATCAGTAACAAAATTCAGGTAGGCTGTGGCATTGACACGATGCATGATTGGTACTAATGGCTTCAAAGTGTACCAAGAAAATATCCCCACACCATTACACCACCAGCCTGAACCGTAGGATGGATCCACGCTTTCATGGTGTTGACGCCAAATTTTAACCCTACCATCCGAATGTCGCAGCAGAAATCGAGACCCATCAGACCAGGCAACGTTTTTCCAATCTTCTATTGTCCAATGTTGGTGAGCCTGTGTGAATTGTAGCCTCAGTTTCCTGTTCTTAGCTGACAGGAGTGGCACCCAGTGTGGTCTTCCGCTGCTTTACCCCATCCGCCTCAAGGACATGTTGTGCATTTAGAGATGCTCTTCAGCATACCTTGGATGTAGAGATTGAGTTAGTTGAGTTACTGTTGCCTTTCTGTCAGCTTGAACCAGTCTGGCCATTCTCCTCTGACTTCTGGCATCAATAAGGCATTTGTGCCCACAGAACTGGCGCTCACTAGATATTTTCTCTTTTTCGGACCATTCTCTGTAAACCCTAGAGAAGGTGTGCGTGAAAATCCCAGATCAGCAGTTTCTGAAATACTCAGACCAGCCTGTCTGGCACCATCAACCATGCCAGGTTCAAAGTCACTTAAATCACCTTTCTTCCCCATTCTGTTGCTCGGTTTAAACTGCAGCAGATCATCTTGACCATGTCTACATGCCTAAATGCATTGAGTTGCTGCCATGTGATTGGCTGGTTAGAAATTTGCATTAACAAGCAGTTGGACATGTGAACCTAATAAACTGGCCGTTGAGTGTATATACAAATGTATATACATGTACACTTCCTTTGAATTAAGTGTATGTACATACATGTATATAACGTAAAACCATTTAAAAATGCATCTTGCCATTTTTTAAAAATAATTACTTCTTGCATTTTATATTTTTCTATTAATTGAGAGACATGAAATATTTATATTTTTAAAAATTCATTTGACACACTGCAGGGATTTTAAAAAGCATTACTAAACGCCAAAGGAGCAGAAACGCCACAAATTACAATATCAAATACACACACTCCATTATATTTCATATGCATTCTCATGTACTTGATGCTAACTCAAAAAGTGATTCATTAAAACAAATTGAAATTAGATAATGCCGTTTAGATATTATCTTTAAATATGCATTGTATACTCACAACCCAGCCATCCACTGTAGAAATCCACTAAAAATGTTTGGCAAAAACCCCAAGCCACATGCCAGGATTGCAGTAACAATGAAGAAGCTTTCATGCTCCCTGTAGCTGGAGGCAAGAACAAACATGTAAAGTAATAAGACATGACTTAGCCTTAGAGCATCCTGCCTAGTGAATAACCATTTATACTATGGTTTTCAGAGGTCGGATGGGGTTTAATGTCAAAGATATGCCTAGTGGCTCTTTTTTCCCCCCTTTTTTTAGAGTGGTTGTGTACAGTAATATACCCTCACTGCCCATCACAGTTCAGAGGTCTGACTGCTATTAGCTTGCCTTTCGAATGAGTCCTCCATTTCCGCAGACCCTGGCTTTTCATCTCCACGGATGCATCTATGAACACATAACAAGCATTCAGACTACATGCAAAACAGAAATCCAAATTAAGATTTCAACAGCGCGCATCTCCATCTGCTCAAGACCGGTAATTGGTGAACAAACTGCGCGCTCCTCATTAAGAGTTTGTGTGAGGGTCAGTAAGGCTGATTTGGGGGTCTCTCATTAAAGAGGCTGGAGGTGTGTGATGAGAGGGACGCTTCAAAAAAGAAAAAAGAAAAGAAAAGAAAACACACACGCACACATCAGAGCGTCATCTCATTATCCTGCTGTCCAGAAGCAAAATCGCATCCGGCAGACATCAAGATGAGATTAAAAACTATCGACATCTGTGGCCATTATTGGTGACCCTGGATGCAAGCCAATAAATAAGCTCTGGGATACTCTTTAGGACTGTCAGTAAATTAATTTAGCAGTTATTTGGTTGGATTTTTGTTGAGGGCCCTCCCAAGTTGTTGTTGTTTGTTTGTTTTTTTGCCATTTTTATCAAAGTGTGCTGAAACGAGATGACAGATAATCAAACATTGAAAAAAACTAAACGCAAAAAGTAATTGCAAAACAAAAGATCAAAGAACACCATAAAAGAGATGTTGTTTTTAATTTGGTAACTTTAAATTCTAACACATACAGATTGGGCGGTGCAATATGACAATATGGATCGTATGGACAATATAAAAAGTCTATCGTTTCATATTTTGCTCTACACTGTAAAAAATGCTAGGTCCCGCACTACTTCTCATGTTGTCCCAACACAAATCAATTAATTTCATTGTTTTTACAAATTTAGATGGATTGAACAAAACAATTAAGTTGTCTCAAAAAACATAAGAATTAAGTTGTGGAAACTCATTTTAAATAATTAGTTTGATCAAGCAGCAAAATTAATTTTTGAGTGTAGCGTTAATATCGTGGTTCCGCAAAATACATTGTTTATTGTGATACTTTTTCATAATTTATTTGAGCGCAATAATACATGCAACTACAAAAATGCATACAGAAACATAAATAACAGCAAAACTCTCCTGTTTCCACCGAAACTGTTTGTCAGGAGCTCCACAGGGTCAACATGGCAGGGATGCTATAGCCAAATGTTTGGTTTCTCGTGCCAATGCCAAACATCAGTTTCAAGGATGTCACAACAAAAGTCTTGGCTGTGGACAAAGTGCAACATGTTTTGTTCTCTGATGAGTCCACCTTCTCTGTTGTTCCCACATCCAGAAGAGTTGTGGTGTGGAGAACCACCCAAAAAAGCATTCCACCCTGACTGTTGATTGCCCAACGCGTAGCATTGCGAGTGATCAGTGTTTGGGCAGCAATATCATGCATTCTCTTGGTCCAATATTTGTGCTAGATGTGCACATCACTGCCAAGGACTACAGAACCATTCTAGAGGAGCATGTGCACCCAAACATTCAAACATTGTATCTTGAAGGCAGTGCCATTTATCAGGATGATAATACACAAAGCAAGACCGGTGACAGAATCATTTGATGAACCTGAAAATGAAGTTGAATATCTCCCATGGCCTGCACATTCACCAGATCTAAATATTATTGAGTCACTTTGGGCTGTTTTAAAAGAGCGGGAAATGGTTTCCTCCTTCAGCATCACGTAACAACCTGGCCACTATTCTGCAAAAAGAATGCCTTTGACCACTGTGCAGGACTTGTATCTGTCATTCCCAAGACAAAAGGATGCTGTATTGGCTGCAAAATGAGGCCCTACACCATACTAATGAATTATTATGGTCTAAAACCAGGCGTTTCATTTTCATTGTCCAACCTCTGAATATCGTTATCAGGATATGAGATTATTTTCAGATTGCTCAGCCCTAAAAGCTATGGAAAAAAATCAGACCATTTAAAGTTGTCAGTTTCTCTGGATTTATTAGGTATGGGTTTGAGCAAATTGTTCATATTTATTATATTCATTAAAGGTCTGTTAAAAGTTTATTTTCAATTTTATTTTTTTTTTAATTTCTTTTTTTTTTTTTAAAAACAACAGTTGGTCATAATAATGAAAGGTTTAAATTAGGTATATTCTGATAGCACACATACATCACAGAGACATCAATATGATTGTCTTTTGCTAACCTCAGGATTATTTGATGATTTGCTCATTTTCACTATTAGATGTCAAATTTCGGATGTTAAATAGACGTTTAGAATATGTATTTAAGAGAGTCACGCAATAAAAATAAACAAATAAATAAAAAAAAACAGTTCTGTCCATCAAATCCCCAGAGACATTCGTCAATCATCTGAAACAAATCAACATATTTTAGATAAAATCCGAGAGCTCCCTTATCCTCCATATACAGCAACAGTCACAGGATGTTCAATGTCCAGAAAAGAATCAGAATCAAGAAACTACAAAGTGCCCATATTGCCCATAGTTAACGTGTGCACCCTAATCTGACACAGAAGGCATTTTTCTTTTTACAGTTTTACTACTTTTGGCACCAAAAGTGTTCTGGCAGGGTTATGATTACAGCTGAACCACTGAAGTCTTTGAACAAATGAGACCTTCTTGTGAAGTGTTACCAAATAAATTATAATTCATGATCAGCACACACTTCTCACATCATGATAATGACGTCAAATATGCCCTACAGTTGAACATGCTCTCACAGCTTGACTAAAACATGTAGATTAGGGCAGATCAGTGAACCGTGTCTTTGCAGGATGTTTACACTGTCTATATACTGAAGGCAGATTTAAGCTTAAATGTTTGATGAAGACATCAGTAACAGTTCCTGGCAAGGTTATGCATGTCAGCAAGGATAAAAATGGCATCGCAATTCATCTGACGCTGCTGTAGTAAAATTAAAGGTTGAAAAAAAGAGAAAAAAATACTGTGGTTGTCGGTAATATTTATGTTAAAGTAATAAATGAATTGCTTGAACTATCAAGGATACGTTACTTTGATTAAACAGACATTTTTTTTATAAATTCTGCTCTTCTGATCTTTCCATTCACTGATAATATTTAAATAAGTTGTTTTCAACATTAATAAATACACTCACCGGCCACTATATTAGATACACTTTACTAGTACCATATTGACCCCCTTTTGTCTTCAGAACTGCTTTAATCCTTCGTGGCAGGCATAGATTCAACAAGGTACTGGAAATATTCCTCAGAGATGTTGGTCCATATTGACATGATGGCATCAAGCAGTTGCTGTATGTACCTAATAAAGTGGCCTGTGAGTGTATTTCTTGTGCAAAAAATTTGCATATCAGAATAATATATATATATTATATATATATATATATATATATATACTTTTTAATAGTACTTTGTGATAAAATGCATGCTGTAAATGGATGAGAGCAAAGAGTGAGCTAAGAGACTTATTTAAAAAAAAAAAAAAAGAAAGCAGAACTCCTAAAAAGCCTGTATCGATCAGCTGTCCTTGAGATAAATAGAAAACCTCAGTTTGAACACCCGTTTGATTCTGTACAAAGTCCTCACTAATAAATAATTATTTATTCTCGTTGTAACCCCTCGTCCTTGGCCTAGCAGCCAGTACCAGATGACTTTCTGGTGCAATATTATAGTACAGCACTGTTCAAAGTCTACTGCGTGATACCATAATAAACTTATTCGGAGCTCTGGGAATTGAGTTTAAAAAGACAGATAGTGATACTGGATTCAAAAAATAATGAATGCAAGCGGATGGTGACACCAGACTGAGAGCTCACACTGCAAACCTCCAACAGGGTTATACACATTTTTACTACAAAAATTTCATGACTTTTCCAAGACTTTTCCAGAACTTTTATATAAATTTCCATGACCTATTGATTCATGTATTGTATACGTATACATAAATAATAAGAAAAACAATGCACGTTCAAATTTGTTACAGCATATCATAAAACATGCAACAATCTGTTTTGTTTAAATTTGTTTTATATCTATGTAAAATAGATTTGGATAATGCTTAAACAGCTCTAACAATGTGAGAGCATGTTTTTGGCCAAGGACAGAAAAAAGTAAAGACAACTAACCTATATTAAGTTAGGGCTGCACAATCTTTTCAGAATTGATATTTTGCCATGTGTGCATCTGCAATAGTCACATCACAGGATATGCACTGTTGGAATTATAGTTTAATATAGAGTTAATCATAATGGAGTAAAAGTTTATTATCTGCATGCATTAGAGATAGTTCACCCCAAAAATTACCGTTTTCATTACACACTTTACTAGTTTCAAACATTCTTTTTTTAAATAGAACACAAAAATAACACAATTTAATAACTCCTGTAGTATTGAAACAAGGGAAGTGTGAGTAGATTGTGAGCACATTTTAATCTTTGATTGAGCTGTTCCTTTAAGGCCTGTGACTGTGTGACAATTTCAATATTTCAGAGTTTAAAACATCTGGCCACAAGTACTTTTTGTAACTTAATAAAGATTAAATAATATACAATTAAGACTAAGCAGTGTTGATTATTCAATATCTGTACCAGAATGGTGAATACCTGAAAACTATAATTCACTTTTATCTTTCTATATTTTATCTATGCTTGTAAGTTATTGTTTATATTATTCAAGATTCACTCCCCTATAAAATCCCCCCAATCAATCCAAATAAACCTGTTAAATCATCTGATGAAATTGTATTCACATCGCAATATATAATCACAGAGATACAAAATATGTTAATGTCAGATTTTTCCAATATCGCACAAGCCCTAATTCAAGTATACAGATATTGTTAAACTAATTCCATGACTTTTCCAAAACTTTGTAGGTTTTTCTGTTTTTCCAGGCCTGGAAACTGCCATGTCAAAATCCATGCCTTTTCCAGGTTTTCCATGACCGTATGAACCCTGCTCCAATCAGAAGTCTGCAACAAACAGCTTCACGTCTCTTATCAAACAATTTGATTGAGTTTGAGTTGATCCAATTGAGTTTTCAGATCTAAATGTTACATTTCTTATAAAATAAGGCTGAAATGATCTGTAAAGCAAAGTGTAAAAGACAAATATTTGAAGTTGAACAAATTCATCTGAAAAACGCCAAAAGCCTCTACACATAAAGCTTTACTGCCCATATTAACACTAATAGTGTGTATTCCTGGTTAGTCTCAGTGAAGTGTTTTATGCTAGCTCTGTGATCTACTTTAGTGAGATTTGATGTTGTGATGAATAATTAAAGCCCCTTAACATCCTGCAACGCACGAATACACATGAAACCGATGAATACAGAGACGCTTTTCCCCCTTTTCAGTGAAGTTGAATCAACATAAATCTATTTTATTTCAGGGCCTATTTGATAATGCTGATCTCTTTGAAGAGCCAAATCACATTCAGACAAGCACAGTTCATCTGTTACAGCACAGCGAAAAAAAAAAAAAGTCCCAGTCTACTATTTCTAACAAGGAATGTAAACTTACGAGGCATCAAAAATTCACAATATTAAAAAAAAAACACTATCTGAATTGCAAGCCCTCAAATTTAATCAGTCAATGGTTAAAGATGTAACGCAGCTCTGTGAAGATTAACTTGATTACATGCACTCAATAGCCAAATAGCGTCTTGATGAAATGTTGAGGAATTAATCTGAATAAATTAAACATTTATGTTCATTAGGCACTGAAGCAGCAAACTGCTGGATAAAAGAACACAGACATTTTCTTTCCTCTGCCATTAAATAAACTGACAATTTCTTTCAAAAACAAATCGAAAAATCTTAAATACTTTACAAACACTGAACAAGATTTTCCAGGGGTAAACACTGAACATTACTTTTTTTATGTCTACTTTTTGTCTTCTCAGGGAAGGAAAGTGTGTAGTGATGTGTGAATGATTGGACATGTAGTGTAGCATAATGCAAGAGTAAATCTTATAAAGAGTGTGTGAATGTAACAAGCAGCAGACGAACGGTTTCCTTTTCAAACTTTGTCTGTGCTGGAGTCCTCATTGTTTGTGCAAGCTGAAGTCAGGAGTGTGTCTGTGCAGGGCTTTGGGAAAAAAAAAATATATGTGTGCTTGCAGGGGTTTCGTAGCAGTTTGAGTCCAGTCTGTTTTTGTTGCTTTGGTTTTAAGAGGCAGAGAGAAATAGACAGAAATGGACAGAAAGAGAGAGAGAGGGAGATTTAGGCCCTTGAAGAGATTCAGACCACAAACTTGTTCTTAGTAGTGGAGCCACTCTTAGTAGCCGTGTCAGCATGAGACTGGTAGCCGATGGTCATGTTCATAGGGACACCTAACCGCTCCTTGTACACCCTCCTGACAAACAAACAAACAAAACAAATACGCATTAAACCTGGTTCAGCATTATCAGTGTCATTAATAGCAGAACTGTATGATTGTGGATGAACTGAGAATAAAAAACACAATGATAATCTTGACTAGAGGTTCTGGGAAAAAAAATTTAATTGCTGCAGTGAATTTAAAATATTGAACGCTGAAGGTCAATAACTCAAACTCAGCACTGAAAAATACCTTCTTATCACACTGTGAAAAGGTTAAATGGTAACTATGGTAAACCCTCATGTGTTTAGTTTCCAGGGCAAATGACTACAGTTGAAGTCAGATTTATTAGCCCCCCTTTGATTTTTTTTTCTTTTTTAAATATTGCCCAAATTAGGTTTAACAGAGCAAATTTTCACAGTATAGCTGATAATTTTTTTTCATCTGGAGAAAGTCTTATTTGTTTTATTTTGACTAGAATAAAAGCAAAATTGTTTGCCCCTTAAAGCTATATATATATATATACACACACACACACACACACACACACACACACACACACACACACACACATATATATATTTCTTTGATAGTCTACAGAACAAATTACCCTAACCTGCCTAGTTAACCTAAGTAACCTAGTTAAGCCTTTAAATGTCACTTTAAGCTGAAAAATATCTTGAAAAATATTTAGTAAAATATTATTTACTGTCATCATGGCAAAGATAAAATAAATCAGTTATTAGAATCGAAGTATTAAAACTATTTTGTTTCAAAATATGTTGTAAAAAATCTTCTCTCCATTAAACAGAAATTGGGGAAAAAATAAACTGGGGGCTAATAATTCTGACTTCAACTGTACATCAACTGTACATAAAAATCAGGATACATTTACTACAGGGGTGCCCAAACTCGATCCTGAAAATTTACAACCCCAATTAGACACACCTGAACCAGCTAATCAATCTCTTTCGAGGTATACTTGAAACTTCCAGTCAGGTGTGTTAAAGGAAGTTGGAGCTAAACTATGCAATAAACTGGCCCTGTAGGTTGGGTTTGGTCTGCCCAGATTTACTTGGAAAAAAAATGGCAAAAACTCTTGATTTCTGGGATAAAAATGAAGCGAGAGTGATAAAAACTAAAAGGAAAAGCTATTTAATTCAAACCGAAAAACTATTTTCATATGACTTGTATGTGTGGTTGTGATTTGAACTTAGATTTTTTCCACTTCTCAGACACGACTTTTTCATTTCTCACATTATGCATATGTATCTTTATTTAAAGATATTTGCATTGGGAAAAAAATAGAGGAAAATTTGCAACATTTGAAGGAATAGATCATACATAAAGGCGGCACAGTGTTTAGCACTGTTGCCTAACAGCAAGAAGGTCGCTGGTTCGAGTCCCGACTAGGCCAGTTGGCATTTCTGTGTGGAATCTGCATGTTCTTCCAGTGTTCGTGTGGGTTTCCTCTGGGTGCTCCGGTTTCACCCACAGTCCAAAGACATGCGCTTTAGGTAGGCTAAAATTGGCTGTAGTGGATGAGTGTGTGAGTGTGTATGGTTGTTTCCTAGTACTGGGTAGTGGCTTTAAAGGCATGCACAGCATAAAAACATATGCTGGAATAGTTGGCAGTTCATTCTGCTGTGGAATTAATCAAATAAATCAGAGACTAGGCTGAAGAAAAATAAATTAATGCGTTCACCCAAAAATCAGTGTTTCTGCAGGTCTCACCAAGTTAAATTTAAGGCTTTAAGACATTATTAAGACCATTATGAATTAAATTTTAGACTATTACAGGACTAAATGCTAAGGATTTTAAATTTTTCATTTGGGAAAAGATTTTTACTTGCCCTATCAAAATGATTATATTTCATACATTTGAATAATACAAAAATAATAATTAACAATAAAAACAAATTAGGTCAGGTTCAGTATCTTCCAGCAATAAATAAATGGAGAGCTTTTTAACAAATGTTACTGTAAGGAAAGTAATTGAATGTTATTGTTTTAATAAAAAGTTACGAGTTTTACTGAGATTGGAATTGTTGTTGATTGTACGGTTGTTAATGGCCAGATTGGGGTAGCTATACATGAACAAAGGAAATTAAGACCTGTTAAAAAATGTAAGACCTTACAACACAATATTCAGTAGATGTAAGACTTTTAAGGCCTAAATTTGCTTTTAACATTTAAGACATTTTAAGACTTGTTAAGGCCCAACGGATACACTGAAGAATGACACTTTATTCAGTTTTAGAACAAGTGAAAAGTGAATAAAAGAACTACCAATTTATCACCACAACTCTTTGTTCTTAAAACTATAAACTTTTTTAGGAACTAAATTAAGGAACTTTTTAAAGCCATTAAACAGTGTAAGGGTGAATTAAGTCTTTCAGAACCCGAGACTTGACTTATTTTCAGAACAAATTATTGTGATTTAGCAAGTGTTTCTAGATTGCATGTCTCCTTAAGCAAAGTACACACTGCACAATCTTCTGTAGTGTATTATCAAAAACACAATCTGAAAAAGCAAGATGCATTCGCCCACACTTGTGAGCTATTTAGGAGGCTAAATATCTTCCATATTTTCAAATGTGTTTGTCTGGAAAATAAACATCAGCGACAGCCAACACCCAATGAGAGGGCAAGACAAGGTTAGGACACTGCAAGGAGTCTGATCAGAGAATAGGCAAAATCTGATGGATTTCTCAGAGGGAACCAAATCAATATTCTGCCAAGGAGGCCCAAAAATCATACTGGACCCCTGGATACAGGGCAAAGAGAAAGTTCATGGAGAAGAGCCATAGAACCTGCACCAGAGGATCAGCAAGAATGGCTTCTGCAGGGCAAACATTCCCTCTTTCATATTCTTCTTTTGTCTTTTTCAGTACAAGCTCAGGGCACAGGAAACTTCGATCGCATACAAGCTTCTTGGGGGGATTCAAGTTTTTAAAGGAAGGATCTCATGCAGTCTTGTATGAGAGTTCCAGTCTCACACACAAGCTCATGATATTTCCGTGTCACATATTGCATGTGTTAATTGTGGTGTAATGTCTAATCTCCTGTCGCCGGTTGTCATTAAGGGGTTGTTTGTTTACACCTGGCCACATTTTTTCAGATTGAATAGCTATCTGATTGTATAAAGGACAATGCCCTCTGAAATGCATTGAGGACGGATATGATTCCAACCGCTCAAACCCCTTCAGGATGTGGTCTGGGAGGCACTCCAGATGAAACTGGACAAGTCTAAGACTGCTTCTGAAATCATATAATTCCCTACTATATAGTAGGTTACAAAACAGTATGCGAGCTGATTTAGCATGTCCGAATTCAAGTATTCGAAAAACAGTATATGAGAAGTACCCGGATGAGCTACTACAGCAGTGTCAAAAGAATGTACTTTTCTAACGATCATCTAGTAATTCAAATTCAATGTAGTATATATTCGTGCAGTAGATGATTTTGGCTGCAGCCTAAAAACGTATCTGGTTGTTTATTATACTCCTCCCAATAAATAAATAAACAAACATGCACTCAAAAATGACATTTGCTGTTTGTTCCAACTATTTATCTAAAATGAGCTTGAGTTTTTTGGAGAAACACTTAATTGTTTTATGTTCAATCCACTTAAATTTGCAAAAACTAATAAGTTAACTTAATTCCTTCATGTTGTCCCAACACAAAATGATTGTGTGGAATTATTTATTTTTTACAGTGCGTGAGAATGTGTTACATGACACAGTCAGATATAACAGCTCTAATGCAAAATGCGACAGAAACACCATGGAATGTGGAATGTTTGTTTAGTTTCATTTCATTTTTTCCATTACATTCTATTTTGACTGGCCTTTAATTTAAAATTAATTAAATTGTTAAATCAATATCAAATGGCAGCTAATAATAATTAAATAAAATGCGTGTATCTGATGCTTTAGACCAGGAGTGCCCAAACTTTTTCTTATGAAGGGCCAAAATCCAAGCTTGATTGACAGCTGGGGCGAAGGTAAATATAGCAACTGTATAACATTAAAGTTGCCATGGGTAATCTCCTAATTTATTTAATAATAATTAAAGATAAAAGAAAGATTACTTCAGCCTTATTTACTAATGCATACTAATTTTTCAAAAATGTATATGATTTTAACGAACTTGGGACGTTAACCGCTTCAAGCATACCGCAAGGAAAAAAAATCATGGTTTTAAAACCACCAAATATTTCTGTTATACCATTTCCTACTGTATATGTAAGATTTTTTTTCGCGTTTCTTTTTTAGTTTTTTAGGACAACAGTATCTTCAGCAGAAAAGTATCCAAAGATGCTGTTTTAAATTGTAAAGAATCAGTGTTTTGAAACAAATGAAGACAGCAGAAGTCGATCATTCATTGAATTATTTTAGCCTGAAATGCTTACTGTTCCAAAATATTTTGAAGGTTTCTCAAAATAATAATAATAATAATAATAATAATAATAATATTAATATATATATATATATATAATAATATTATATATATATATATGTATATATATCTATATATATATATATATATTATATATATATATATATATATATATATATCTATATAACACAAACGTGAGTCATTAAATAAAAACATTAAGCTTAAAATGATGTTAACAGTCTACACATGGGCGGAGAAAAAGGAAACAGGAAGGGAAAAAGCCATCAAAATTTAATTGATGGATACAAACAAAACACTCCGTGGAAAAAAAAACTTGTCTAACAAACTGAAAAATAAGTGAGGACTTGCAGGACATGATCAAAAATTAAAAGGCAAAGCTTTTGAGCAGCGAGCGAAGAAGGAAGTGAGAATTTGTGGTTCTTCTTTATCATCACAAGCTCATCGATGCAATCTAATCTAGCTGTTACCTTTTTTCAACCGTTATACACAGAGGTTGTTGTAAATATTTAGTTGGAATCAACCAAACGGTTTTGCAACAAAAAACTTTTTATTAGTGCTTAGTTGTAACTTGGTGTCTTTTTACATCGCAACTAATTTCGTTTTAACTTTTATGTTTTAAGCAACCAGTCCCAGGTTGTAACAGGCCCTTAGTGTTTCACTTAAATGCACCTAAAGGACATCCGAGACAGTCAGAACATCAATCCATCGACTTAGAGAGTCTGATTCCAGCATTATCTGACATCTTCAGTTCAGTAACAAGCTGATGATCTGAATCAATGGTGTTAAAATTAAGCTGAGATTACATCGTAAAAGCAGGTTTCCACAGTAATAAGATCAAGAACGACAGATTTCTTTTATTTGACTGCTCCAGGAGACATTATCTGAACTATAAAACACATATCTCAATATTTTAGTGCAAATCTGACTATGAAAGTATAAATGATACTGTGTTGTTGAAAAGGCTGCACCACTACATCATAACAGCTCTCTCTGGGTCAACCATACTGTAGATATAAATGTCCATGGTCACAATGTCTGTCAAAGGTCTAATCAACATATGCTACAAGATTTGTCATTTAGGAATAGCATCACGTGGATATTTAAAATGTGCATCACTAAATAGGAGTCTTACCCCTAGTGCGTTACAGCTTCTCTGTTCTCATAGTCAGCTGTCCAGATGGCAATTTTATCTCCTTTGGTTTCTGACATTGACCACAGCCCCGCACACATCATCGCTGTAGTCGTCAAAGGCCTCGCCGATGAGGCACAGCAGCTGTTGGTTTGACACAGGTGAATGTTACAGAGTCAGGGCTGCAGAATCACATGAATTATTGTGTGCATGTTGAGGGGGCGTTCAGTGACTAACTCAAAACTCTTACAGTTTCCAGCCAAAAGCGGTCCAGGTCATACTTTCTCTGCTGCTTGTTGAGAGTGATGAGCCAGCGGCCTCCTCTTTTATTCCTCTCATCCTCCCACATGGGCTCGATACCATCCTCTGCAACCAAAGCACAACCAGTAAATCCACAGTAATCTGGAGAGTTTCTATACTACTTATGTGGAAGACGTATACCACACTAACCAAACGCAATAAAAATACACTTACTAACAGTCTTTTACAATAGCTAAGCTTTCGACAACAGGACCCTTCACATCTCCACCATTCTTGGTTACATCTCATTGGAGATTTCATATAGAGCAAGTAAATATGCCCATACAGAGGTTGAAAGGAATATTATGCTATTACCATAGGACCAGGGGTTTTCAAACTGTGGGGGCGCGCCAGCACCTAGTAAGGGGGGAGCGAGACATTGAGGCGTGCACTAGAGTAAAGTATGATGACGATTTTATGTGTTCACCTAGAGTGAATCTGATTATGTTAGCTCCACAGCTAACTATCAGGCACCTGCAGAGTTAATACAGTTGAGTAAAACATATACAAATAAAATGGACCGGGTGCTTTTTAAAATGAATGAAGGTGAATGAAAGTAAAACGGGTAAGCCGTCTGACAAAAGTGCCCTTCTGAATCAAATCAGCAGGATGCCCTTTGGACCTTTCACTTCAAGTTCTAAAGAAAATTATAAATAAAAAATTATCTTAAATAAAAAAAAAAACATTTATAGATATGGTATACAAGTATATAATTTCACTCATGTGGGAAATGGAGACCACTTGAATGGTTTGTGAGCACAATTAAGTGCACACAGCATGCCATATTATGTGATATTTGTATTAAATAATTCCAGAAGGTAATTTCCTGTGTAAAGCCACATAAAATAAAAACAAAAATACGCTGTACTTTGTACCAGGCTGTAAACACCTTTTTTTCTGCTGTAAAGTTGGCCATTTTAACAGTGGGGTCAATAGAAATGTGCTCTATTATGAAGCCAGGCCTAGCGAAATTTCAATAAATTGCAGTTTCAGTTACTTCTGTATTAGCTTCACAAGGGAAAGTGGGATGTTGCCGCTTGGTTATTACCGATTCATGGTTGTGTTATTATGAAGCATATTGTTTGCCATTTCTAACAAAATAAAAAATTATAACATGAAAAAACTTGCATAAAAACATATCTGAATCAATAAGAAAAATAAGAAATAGATACAGTTGAAGTCAGAATTATTCACCCCCTTTGAAATTTTTTTCTTTTATAAATATTTGCCAAATGATGTTAAACAGAGCAAGGAAATTTTGACAGTATGTCTGATAATATTTTTTTCTACAGAAGAAAGTCTTATTTGTTTTATTTTGACTAGAATAAAAGCAGTTTTAATTTTTTATTAACCATTTTAAGGTCAAAATTATTAGCCCCTTTCAGCTAGATTTTTTTCGATTGTCTGCAGAACAAACCATCGTTATACAATAACTTGCCTAATTACCCTAACTTGCCTAGATAAAATAATTAACCTAGTTAAGCCTTTAAATGTCACTTTAAGCTGTATAGAAGTGTCTTGAAAAATATCTAGTCAAATATTATTTACTGTCATCATGGCAAAGATAAAAGAAATCAGTTATTAGAAATGGGTTATTAAAACTATTGTTTAGAAATGTGTTAAAAAAAAATCTCTCTGTTAAACATAAATTGGGGGAAAAAACAGGGGGCTAATAATTCAGGGGGGTTAATAATTCTGACTTCAACTGTAAATAAATAAAATAATTCGTGAGGCATTAACTTTGAATGTTCTTCATAATACTGGGGACAACATGTACCTTCTCTGAGCAATAAATCGGATTATTTCTGATTGTTTCAATACATACCTCCAGGAATTTACATATAAATATGATCATCTGGATCTGATAATATGGTAAACACCAACTAATGTCCCAGTGTGTTTGGTCAGTGATGTTTCAAAGAAATAATTGCTGTTCATTTATTCTCCCTCAGTCCCCCCCACCCCTCCTTTTTCACAATTAAAAAATAAAGAAGATTTTTAGCTGAAACTATGGTGCTTGGTGATTAACATGCAAGGGTAAGAATATTTATAGCACATTTTCATTTATGGGTGAAAAAATAATAATTTTTTATGTGGTTCAGCAAAAGATTAATTACTTCTTGAAGTCATGGAAATATTTTGTGTATAATTGGGAGTAATTGCACAGTGCAGTAACAAAGGCAACTTTTATTATTTCTGACTGAATGCTTTCTTTAAATGTATTAACAAAAGTTATTAGGAAAGCCTACCTTAAAAAGTGAGTAGTCACATCCTGACATTAGATTACTGGAGAGCTGAATGTGGTTATAAAGCCTAGAAGAAAATCATGAATTCAAAGATACTTGTCAAATGAACTGAATTAATATTTTTATATACATTTATGCTTGTTTAAAACATCCTTACGCCCAAAAATCCTCTACGGTGTCCAATTTGGAGATCAGTCTGAGGTTGGCCTGCCATGTTTGCTCTTTGGTCGTTTTTGAAAAACCATAAACACCATCTTTAGGGTGGGAAATAAAAACAATGAATCTTACATCTTTACAGAATCTACAAATCTAAAAGAAACAAAGAACGTTATAGGAAAATATTATTAAATGTTAAAGAGGACATTTGGATCAAAAAATTAAACATTTACTGGTCTTAACTTTCTTCAAGTGGTATAAAGCCTTAATGACTTTCTTTTTTAAACCATAACATCTAAAGAATGAAAATTATACTTGAATTACTTCAAAATATTTTCTTTGTGTTCACAGAAAACTCAAGGGAGACTGTAAACGATGACAGAATGTATTCTGGGTGAACGGTCTCTTTAACTTCAGTAGTTTTGGATTACAAGCTAAAATTGGATTTAAAAACTAGCCCATAATGAAACTGACCAATAACATCAAGTGTGTCCTGAAAGCAAGTGCATTTTCACTCAACCTATTCTGTAGGGGTGTTTGATGTAGCTCTCAGGGACTGACAATCTCCTGATTGCTATCGTCTGAGATCTCCTCTTCACTCTTACAAGAATTTTGATTTAGTTCCTGCATGAGAACATTTCAAAGATTAGTTCAAATTCATCACATTCAAGACCAAAACTAAAGCAGCCATTGTGAACACAAACAAGCACACACACAAATCAATGACAAATAAGTCTTTTGAGGCAATCACACACTCACTCTCTCTCTCACCACACACACCACACACACACACGCACGCAACGCACGCACGCACGGACGGACGCACACACGCACACCACACACAACACACACACACACACACACACACACACACACACACACCACACACACACACCACACACACACATCCACCAATGACAGATGAGCAGGTCTTAGGCATTGTCCTTTTATGTCCTCATCTATTTAAACAACATCAGAAACAGAAGTGATTCAACAGCTGTGACCAATTGCAGTACCTGCTAGTTAAATGTAATTGTGTTGTATCTGATGTAATCTTTCTTAACCTGAATTTAAGGTGAGCTGTTTGTGTGTTTGTTTTACAGTCATTCATTATTATCAGCCCGATTGGGACTTCTAAATGTCAGCCGTTTAGAAACACAGAAACAAATTTATTCTAGAATACATTTAATGAGTCAAATAGAATGTAATCTTCTATTGTAGTCAGTTTAAATAAATCCAGTTATAGCTTTTGTGGCTTGATCCAGCATGGTGTCGTTAACACTGGTTCTGCTCACTTCAGTTAGTTTTGACAGCTGTGTGTTGTGACGTGCACCGATTTTCTCCAGAAAACCATTAAACAATATAAAAGGTGCATATGGGGTAGCGGAGGCGAACAGACATCTGGAAAAGTAATTAAGTGCCTTGTGCGAGTAGAACAAGCCTTGCCAACTTTCAGCCCAAACATGTTGAGCTAACTTACTCCATTCAAACTTACCGAAAAACTTTTCAAAAGTTTAAAAGGTGTGACATTTAAAGGTCATTACAGTCTAAAAGTAAGCATAGACATGCTGTTATAGGCAGCTCGTTTCTTAGCGTTGTGCGAACAGACTGAAATGTGTAAAATAATCTTTGAGAAGTTTAATGACTCACCGGCTCGCCGTCGCCATTTTACGTGAGTCGTTCACGCAGGCCTCATAAGGGACGTCCAGGCTTCACTTCAGTGCTTCGCTCTGATTGGCTGACGCGGCGCTGAGAGCGAATCACAGGCTGTGTTTCAAACGTCCGTCAGAAAGGATTCGAACACGACGTCTGATGCCAAAATGAATCATTCTTTTGAGTCGAATACGGACAATCTGTGCGGTCGCATCCTAAAAAAAAAAAAAAAAAGAAAAACAAAAATATTGTTATTTATAAATATATAAATTTTCTATCAAAGATAGAAAATTATTTGCACTTTTTGTTTTTTTATTATCTTGAGGGATTTTATATATGAAAGAATCTCATTATACAATGCACAAAACATTGGTTTCACCTTAAAATTTCCAAGCATACGGATGTTGTTGATTGAAAAGGTATCTTCCTTACTGTCCATTACAAGTCCATAGATGATGTCATTCACATTAAAGATACTGAGGTGTGGAATCTTTGGGTAAAGCCATCCATAACATCTGACCATAATGCATCCACAACCTACAGTGAAACAAATGATCTGTTTCAATATCATCACAAAACATATATTTATTAGACTCAAATCCAAATCTAATTCTTAAATATTCACTTGACGGATATATCCCCACTTAAAATCTTAAAATAAACTTCTTTTGGAGACAGGAAATTAAAATATTTAGCTCTATGTATGTAATGGTATCTGTAATGTGTGGTGTGTGTGTGTGTGTGTGTGGTGTGTGTGTGTGTGTGTATATATATATATAGTATATATCTATATATATATAATGTTGTTAAATAGATTTCTAATCTTTTTTTGAAAATTTACTTTCTTTGAAATCACAGCCTTCAATTAACACAGGAGAAACAGTTGGGGCTACAAGGATAGAATAAGTAACTAATTTAGGATATGTACCGAAATCTGAATCCTCGGACAAATTTGACTGTACGTCACACCGATGAACTCAGCATCTGCAGTTAAAAAAACACCACAGTGGTTTATCATAAACCTTTTATTGATAATTTTGCCATCAACTGATAACAAGAACGAACACAGAACACAGAAACTGAACCAAAATGTGTTCAAAAAGATTCAAAACGCCAAATGAAAAACAACATAGACAGATTTATACCACATTTTTCACTTATTGACCCTTGTGCACTGTTCAAATTGACTACCCTTTCGTTATATTCATGGCTGATTTAGCCCCATTGGCTTCCATTATAACAACATTTTTATTGCAAAGCCATGACACCAAATAATAAGTGTTTTTCCTGTTGGGAAGAGGTAAAACTTATTTGATTTTAACTGTTGATCATCAGTTGACAGCATCAACCCTTGGCCTGTGCAAGAAAGTTTCTGGTTTTTCATATAGATTCTGTGGATTAAAATAGCAGATTATAGTATGCATGCATAAATACACTATGTTTACAATGTTCTGAGAACTGACATGCTTATTTATTATTTTCTTAAACATATCAGTCTCTCAAACACTCACATACACCTATAGACTGTAAATATACACCATACTGCTAATTTTTGTGTAATGGATGCCCTTCCAGACTCCAAGTGGAATAAATGCAACAAAAGAATTTAGGCACAATATTAAAGAGACTGGGACATTTGTTCCTTGAAAATTTAAATAATGCATCATTTCTATAAAGTAAAAATGTTTTCATTATGGACTGAGACTATGCCACTTTCTCTTTGTGCTCCACTAAATAGGAAAATGTTTCACGAAAAAAGCTCTCCTTTGAGCATTTATTACATATATTGTGAAGGAAAATAAAGATATAAACATTGAACAAAATAATCTCACTAAGGTTAGAAAGATCACTAATATAATCAAACAAATATAATAATCAAACATATAAAAAAAACAGCTGAGAAGAAAACATGAATGGCGACGCAGTGGCACTGTAGGTAGTGCTACAGCAAGAAGGTCACAGGTTCAAGACTTGGCTGGGTCAGTTGGCGTTTCTGTGTGGAGTGTGCATGTTTCTCCCTGCGTTCACGTGGGTTTCCTCTGGGTGCTCCGGTTTCTCCCACAGTCCAAAGACATGTGGTACAGGTGGAATTGGGTAGGCTAAATTGTCTGTAGTGTATGTGTGTATGTATGAGTGTATGGATGTTTCCCAGAGACGGGTTGCGACTGGAAGGGCATCCACTGCGTAAAAAACATGCTGGATAAGTTGGCGGTTCATTCCGCTGTGGCGACCCCAGATTAATAAAGGGACTAAGCGAAAAGAAAATGAATGAAGAAGAACATGAACTGTTTTAGAAGTTTAGAACTGTCATAGAAAGTTTTTAGTCTCCAATACCCTCATATCCAGAACTTCCAGCTCTACAGAGAGTCTCCAAAATACTTGTTTTCTGTTTATCACTCAGAGACCTGGCTGCAGTGAAAAATCATAAAACATACTGTAAGGCTCACGACTTGTTTGTAAATATATTCTGCTTATTGAAGGCTCTCTAACACTCTAGGTCTCCCATATTTTACACCCATCTCCCCGCCACCCTCCAATTTTGTTACTTCCAGCAAACTCTCGTAATTTGTGTGAAAAAAAAAAAACGTTTCTCTATAATTTCAAATGTAGCTACTGGACCTGGTAAACATAAATTAAATGAACAAAACAAAAATGCTTAACACAAATCGTTTATGTTTAACTTAATGATTTTTACAATTTTAAGTTGATTGAACATGAAACAATTAAGTTGTCCCTAAAAAAACCCAAGAACTGTGTTTCAGCTCATTTTAAACAAGTAGTTTGAACAGCACTAATATGTTTTTGATTTTTTACCAACACAAATTTTCCCTGTCACAGGTGCAGTTGTTTAGCTCTAGCAATTCCTTCAGAGAACACAGTAGTAGTCAGGCATTCTCTTACGCGCCAGAGAGATTTAGCAGAACTGGACTAGACGTCTGTCCAGGTTGACACAGTTTAGGCCACCTGTATGTTTTTGTGACCTCAACTGGAGCTTACAGTAAACCTGCAATAAATGAAATATGAAGTTAAAACCCAGCACACCTGGTATCTGCTGTTTACAAAGTTTAAAACATTTACTTCATCACGCAAGAAAGTCGCTGGTTCGAGCCTTGGCTGGTCAGTTGGCATTCAGTGTGGAGTTGCATGCTCTCCCTGTGTTCACATGGGTTTCCTCTGGGTGCTCCGGTTTCCCCCACAGTCCAAAGACATGTGGAACAGGTGAATTGGGTTCCAGCAAAACTGTTAAATTGACTGTAGTGAGTGAATGAGTGTGTGTGGAGTGTTTCCCAGTGAGGGTTGCAGCTGGAAGGGCACCCACTGTTTAAAACATAAGCTGGATAAGTTGGTGGTTCATTTCGCTGTGGCGAGCCCCAGAGTTGATAAAGGACTAAGCCGAAAAGAAAATGAATGAATAATTATGACTCCTATGATTTTCCTTTAATTTTTTTAGAAATGCAATGACTTGATTTGAATTTTGTATGAATTTCTTTTTGTTTGAGCTTGGGAGAAATTCAATGATCTTGTTTGAATTTATTTACATTTGATTTTGTCTATTAGATTTAATGACAAATTAATGAAAGCAAAACACACAACTAAGCATAATCACTGAACACAAATTTCAAATTCACAAATTCAACAAACATGGTTTGTAAACCAGGCAATTATATTCATCAATAAGAAATACAACTCACTATTAAAATTCACTATTAAAACTGAATTCTAGTTTTTTTAGCACGACAAACAAGAAATAGGTTTCAGATTGACACACAAAAAAGCAGCTGAATCGTTTTAAACGGTTGTGTGAAATGAACAGTTCAAAAGAATCGGAACTCGCAGAAATACGCCCCCCACGGTTTACTCATTTTTAACTTAGTTTTTGCACTTCTATAACTGTTTATAGCTCTTCAGCTTATGTGTAAGTGAATATACACTTGAAACTATATCAAAAGAAAGAAATGTGTTTGTTAATGCTTATTCTAACGCCTATCATAATGAATCACATTTTATTTGTTGTTGTTTTTCTCTCAATTTAAAGATTATAGTAACAACGACATCGAATGACAATTTATTTCCTTTATTATGACAATTTACCAACTTCGCACAAAACCATAGACTGTAAAAATGTACAAAAATACAACTATTTTTTTTAAAAATCAATGAGGAGGAAAGCGTATTAACAGTAATCTTCAAAATGTATAAACATAGATGTCCGTGGTAAAAAAAAAAAAAAACAGAACATAAAATATGACAACTCTTTTACTTTTATTTTGACCGTGATTTGTGACGTCAGGCTGCGCCGTCTGTAGACAGCCAACCGGAAGTATCTCCAACAAGCATCTGTTTCCCAGCCCTTCGGCCCCCGTCTCAGGTCAAAATAATCATTCTGTTTTAGCATTAAATGTCAAATACTAATCGTATCGTAAATGATGCAGAGACACGTCATCATCGCGACTTCTTTACCGGGACGCGAGAACGGAGCGGGTGTCGACACCAGCATGAGCGCGCTGTCAAAACACCACACAGAGAACTGGTAAGACTCTCACATCTCGACTAACCTTATTTGTTTTTAAAATGATTAGCAGTTTAATGGGTGGATTTTAATTTCACTTTTAGCTCGAAAAGGGCGAAATAGCTTGTTGTTGTTTTTATCAGTAACTAAGAAACAGCCCTGCCTTCCCCCTTGTTTATAACAGCTCTATAATGTTATTTTGCAATGTTGTCACATTCATTGGTATAACATAAGGCGTTCTGTTAAGCCTCAACATAACTTATAACAAAATGACGAAACCCAAGTAAACCGACCTGTTTTTTCGTCTAGATATATATAGCGTCAGTACATATTACAAACATAACACACTCCCACGGACACTCAAGTGGTGTCAGTGTTTTACACCCTGTATAATTACTGTATAATTACTCTGTCATGCGCTCAAGAAATGACCTCAGGGGAAGAGAAAGACCATACAATGCTGAGCCATCACAAGGACCTGCCGAACCAGAGGCTCCACAGGTGGACGACTGCGAGAAGATGGGCACTTTGTTCGGGGAGCTCAACAAGTGTTTGAGGGGGTCTGGATCACCCAGCTTTACTTCGGAGAGAGATCGTGGAGCCAGTGGTCGTGCTGGTTTTTTTGGTTGCTGCTGTGGTTCCTCGGGAATCCAGGCACGTTGGCCTTGTGGGGAACTCTGTGCATCATAACTCATTTTACATCCAGAAATAGCAGATGAGGAATAGACGATGAAGGACAATTTGCCACTTACAGCCAGTAGAGAGGAGATTGAGACCCTTTCTGTAAACGACAAGCTGCACAACCCATTATTGGGTGTTGTTTGCTTTTTTGTAATGTGGGTATATATTCAAGAATGTGAATTATTGAGATAATCAGAGGATTTACTTAATTACTGGAATGATTCCACCAGTCTATGCGCTTTCATGCATAAGGTATTTGTGAAAGCATGCTTCCCTTCACTCCTGATTGGTGCATAGTGATAGGATGACTGTCATAATCTGTACAGGTTGAAGAGGAGCTTTACTATAACCGGTTGTGCATATCAGCTGGACAGCTGTTTGGAATGAAGTGGTTATCCTTGTTTGAATGTATTGCTGATGTTTTCCCAGTTTCAGTCCTGTTTTCTCTACGCAATTGCACTAGAGGGCAACCTTCCTCATTCTATATTAAATGGATAGTTCATCCGAAACTGAAAATTATGTCATCATTACTCACTTAAACAATAAAGAAGATATTTTGAAGAAAGCTGGAACACCGGTAACCGTTGACTTCCATAGTAGGACAAAATACTAGGAGTCAATTGATTACAGGTTTTCAGCTTTCGTTAAAAATCTTCTTTAGTGTTTGGCAGCATAAAGAACTCTAAAAGCTTTAGAATCTCTTGAGGGTGATTAAATAGTGAGCTCGATTTTCATTTTTGGTGTGAAACTATCCCTTTTAACATGTGTTGGGAAATCTAACAGGGATGAATAATTATTCTGAGTTAAAACCTTGAAGTGTTAATACACTGCATGTGAATGTTCTGGGGCTGCTGGGGTATTTTTTGGACTTCGTCTGACAGTTTGAATTAAATACAGTTCTCCAGGAGTCTGAGGCAGAGAAAGAATCTGTATTAAATCCAAACCTATCATGAAAGACCTACGTTATGCACTGTATTTTTGGATGTATTTATTAATCGATGTTCCTAAAGGGATAGTTCATTTTTTTTGTTGTACACAAAATATGACATTTGAAGAATGTTTTAAACTGTTAGCAGTAGAAAACAAATCATTGCATACTGTTATCTTTATAATGAAATTTGTGATATATTGTTGCCCCCTCAACACCCACACCACACACACACACACCACACACACCCAACACACACACAAACACACACACTATGTATATCAATGCCTGCTGCTTGTCACCCATCAAAATTCTCTATCATCATTAAAAAAAAAAAACTAAGAATTGTAACTTTGGGGTGAAACTATCCCTTTTCAATCTGCTTCTGCTGGCTGTTAAGAAATAATGCCAATCTGAATATCAATTAAATCAAATGATGATTTCATAAATACAACATATTTAGTAGAAAAGTCAATAGATTTTTTTGTAGGATTCATATTCAGGAATAGAAATATGATAATAAGGCTGTTTTTAATAGCACTTGACGCTTTTTGAAATACTACATTTGAAGATTATTAAATGATTTAACTTTTTTTTAGCACGGTTAATAACCTGCTGTTTATGTAACTGTGATACTTTTGCAAGATGATGTCATGATGATTATTTTTTTTGGTACTGATTTTGAGGAAAACTTTACTTTGTTTGTAATGTGACAATTGCTGACATGATGCCAAGTTTTGATTTATTGTGATTTCTTTTCAGGTTCATCTTCATCTTTATGTGCTGTATTTTCATTTACCAACATATTTGCCACAATCCTGTGTTTTTTTTTTTTATTTGTTGGTGGTGGGTTAAATGAGGGATACTTGTATGATTTAAATTATTTAATGAATTGTTTTTTATATACATTATAAATCATCCAGCAATGTAATTCAACTAAAACCTGGGTTATCATAATAAAAACTATCATGCTTTAAAGTAATTACCGTTGCCCGTTTTCCTGTAGAAATCCACCAATTATTAATTCATTAATTTTCATTTGGCTTAGTCCCTTTAATAATCCGGGGTCGCCACAGCGGAATGAACTGGCCAACTTATTCAGCTTATGTTTTACACAGCGGACACCCTTCCAAATGCAACTCGGTACTAGGAACATCCATACACTTGCATTCACACTCATACACTACGGACAATTTAGCTTATTCAATTCACCTAAACCGCATGTTTTGGACTGTGGGGGAAACCGGAGCACCGGAGGAAACCCATGCGAACACAGGGAGAACATGCACACTGCACACCTTGCTGTGAGGCAACAGTGCTAACCACTGAGCACTGTGTATCCATCCACATTAAATGAAAGTAAAGTGTCCATGTTGATGTTTTCCATAACGTTTGTGAATACTAAAAAATCTGCTGTCGGTTCACAAACCTATTCTGAACTGGGCTTAGATTATACATAATAATAAGTGATGATGGTAAATTTGAATAGATTTTATGTGATTAAAGACTTAATATTGACAATTGTTTGATAACATTTCAGGGTTTCTAAATGTTACTGGGTGCATAAATGGCACCAACATTGTAAAGCTCCTTCAGTCAATAAAGGAGACTAGGAATGCTGCCTGTATACATGTGCAGGTAACAACCCAATTTTCTGTTCTTAATCTTTTGGGGTTACAACTTTTAAATTCTTTACTGATTCAACTAACTAGCTAATATATCATCCATATGTCATCACTAATGTTGAGGTTAAATGGCCAGGGTCTGCTCTGTGCATGATGCCAGAATGTTCAGGAAGTCATCATCATGCCACACATTTCAACAGGATACATCTATCATTTATTTATCTTTTTACTATAGTTGTATTATAACAATCATTTACTGGACACTACAATGGTTTACCTTGCTGGGGGACAGAGGATACTCTTGTCGGGCCCATATGATGACCACCCTGAACCTAGACCTTGACATGATTCAAACTGGTAAATCCTCAATGACCCAAGCAGACCAAAGAGATGGAAGAGTGCTAAGAGACATCATTTGTCAAAATATGTTTAAGTAAATTATTTGCACCGAAGCACTATTCTATTTCCTGAAATAAAATAGTCTTCTTTTTTACATAGCTTTATATATACACACACAGAACATATTATCTTCCTTAAGGTGACGCTCCACTATTACAGGTTTTGCTTTTTGCTTTTTTTAATGGCCATGTTTACCCTCCATTTTAACCAGTATAAGTCCATCTCCATGTGACTTTGAAGATGGACCTCATACAGCTCATTTTTCAAAATTCTGCAAACCAGAGCGGCATAATTAAAATAAATAATAAATGAAAACTGTGGGCAATATGGTGGCTAGCACGGGTGGTTAGCACTGTTGCCTTACAGCAAGAAGGTCACTGGTTTGAGTCCCTGGCTGGGCCAGTTGGCATTTCTTTTTTTTTTAATTTTTTTATAAAGTTCTGCTGGCTGCAATCTCTGAATTTTCATTGCCAATCTCTAAGCCAATTGATATAGGATGTTTTTGGTTCAATTTGGAATTTCCCCCAGCCGTGCAGAGCCAGGGCCTCGCTGGTCCCAGTTGGCATTTCTGTGTGGAGTTTGCATGCTCTTTCCATGTTGGCGAAGGTTTTCCTATAGAAGCTCCAGTTCCCCCCCACAGTTCAAGACATTGTGAATGAATAAACTAAATTGGCCGTAGTGTATGTGTTGTGAATGTGAGAGTGTATGTGTGTTTCCCAGTATTGGGTTGCAGCTGGAAAGGTAGAAGGACCTTCACCTGCATGCAAAACAAAAAGCATAAAAAGGCAAACTAAATGTACCTGACAACAATTAACTTTACACTGTGGAAGATGGTGTGGTTTCTGGAAGGTCCGATATCAACCATTGGTCCAGTGTTCACCCTTTATTGAGGGGACCGAAACAGCTCCTCAGATGAGGTAAGCAAAGGTATTTGATGGCCCACACCAGTCAGACGACCTTAGCCTCCTTATTAGCTATATTAAAGAATATTACAAATATTACAAAGTGTTTAATACATAGCTCCAGTAATCAATATTACATTTTATCAGAAAGTTCTGTTAATTTGACTTTGGGACAGAGTTCTTCTACACTCCAGAAGCAATTTTAAACCCAGAGCCTATATAACCATACATTATTTTGTAACCTACGAAATGATGTCACAAAAAGTAAACGCTTGAATTTTTTTTCTTATCTATTCTTATCTTGATTCTTTCCTTCGCTGAAGCAGGCTGGTGTTTTCCTCAGTATAATTGGCTTAAATTGATCGTAGCCAAGCTATAAAACCTCCAACTCCGCACTGTAAATACTCTGCCCCTTCCTCTCCATTTTTCTCACCAGCGATCTGTTAAAAATGTAACTCTCTGTTACCCTTAAGGAGGTTGATTAAATGTTGATGAGCTGTTTTGAACCGTTCAAGGGTAAGCAGGTTTTAATCAACCGAGATTTATGGTTTAGCAGATGGTAAGTCAACTAGCTTTTGGAATAGCCTATCCCCTTGTTCAGTCATGATATTTATATTTTTTTTTTAGGTTATTAGATAAACCGTTAGCACATTAGAATTAATTATGCTTACATGTAATCTAGATGATCAGGAAAAATGACCCTAAAACTCATTGTGTAAATCTTATTGGTCACTGTTTAAGTTAATCACAACCATTATTCTATATCTATTCTTCATGTAGACCTACATTATAAGTTACAGTTCAATAAAAGAAAGAGAGAAGGGTTGTGTGTGTGTGTGTGTGTGTGTGTGTGGTGTGTGTGTGTGTGTATGTGTGTGTGTGTGTGTGTGTGTGAGAGAGAGAGAGAGGAGAGAGAGAAATTGCGTCATCCTTATAAACTAAAAACACTGGTGAGTATAAAAACAATCACTAGAGGTCTCTTTCTCTCTTTTCATTCATCACAGCAATACGACTACACTGGGAAATGGCCACTGCAGGAAAGGTTTGTGCACCTGTCTTTTGGTCTCTTTTCATTTGTGCTGCAGAGAAGTTAATGCATTTTTTAATAAGACTTCAGTCCCTTTATATACACAGAAGCTCATTTTCAATGATTTATTGACAAAGATCAAATACAGCTATCTATTGTCTATCTAAATTTAATGCTAAAGATTTAATAATTCTGTATATGTTGTGGATGCTTTTAAGCCATCCAATATATTTACTGTAAGCTATTCTTTATATGCAAATAAAAAAATCTAAGATCTATGCATAGTGCTTTATGCATATTAATGTCTTGGACTGCCTTTCAGCACTGCTGATTATAATTGCTTTGTGTGCGTGTGTGTACACATAAAACTGTACAATTGTTTGAACTTATATGGATAAAATATGTACAATCCCAACCTTTGACCCTGCGGTTTGTGCATATTTTAATAAATATAATAATATATGACTATGTGTTATATCAATACAGCGTCTACCGTATATATCAATATCAAAATAATTGTACTGTACAGATTTCTTTTCATTTCTTTTGTTTATTTCTTTTTTTTTTATTGTATTTAGGCCATTTCCAAAGTTTTGTTTTTTTTTTGTTTTATTTTTTTTTTTGTATTCTGGCATTTAAGTTTTCTTTCACTGATAATTTGATCGGGTTAATATTTATCTGAGATTGTGAATGTGAAGCTCTAAAAACAGATGTTTCATATTTCCATTTGGCGCTTCCAAACCAAACAGCTGGACAAGCTCCAACTACAGTTGGAGAGCAGATCAGGCAATGCTCAAGCACAGCAGCGGTATATAACATCTGTAGTCAATCATTAAATATATAAAACACGCTGAGCCAATTTCTTCTGTATGCCGAAGGTGATCAAATGTCGGGCCGCTGTTGCCTGGGAGCCCAAGGCTCCTCTGATGATGGAGGAAATAGAAGTTGCCCCACCACAGGAAGGAGAAATACGAATTAAGGTGGGAAATGTCCCATGAAAGATATAAAATGGTTAAATAGTGTAATACTGTTAACGCGTATTGGTTGTTCTAAAGGTTATAGCTACAGGACTTTGTCACACCGATCTTTACCAACTGTTGATGGGGACAAGCGAGGTTTTCCTGTCGTACTGGGACATGAGAGCGCTGGGTGGTGGAGAGTGTTGGACCTGGAGTCACTGGTTACAAACCAGGTCACTAATTTAACTCATTTCTTTATTGATTTATCTATTATTTAGACAGTTTGGGATAAAATTCTTAAAAAATGGTACGCACCCTCAGGCCATCTGAGATGAAGCTACAAGAGCTGTTGATTCAACACAAATTTGGGTCAATATATGGAAAGAATGAGTTCATAAGTTTGAAATAATGATGAAATAACCACATTTATTTGAACCACGTTTTGGGATGAATCTTCTTCAGTAAACATTAAATAACATCTGTAGCTTAATCATGGTCCTTGATGATTTATAAAATACAAACCAATGGCTATGACAATTATTACACATGGCTAGGCCCATACGGAATCTGTGTGTGCAGAATTCTGCAGATTTTAACCCATTATTGATTCTGTTTAGTTACTTGTGTAAATGTATGTAAATTTATATTATTCAGTTTTTAAATTAATTTCAGTATAATTATTGACTAATATGAAAATGTTCAAGTAATTTATTTACAATACAGTTTGTAAAATAATATTTCTGTCCTTTAGTAGATATATACATGAGAGACTAGCTTTGTTTACCAAATAATTGGATCTAATTGGATTTGTATTATAAACATTAATTAAAGTTAAAAAGGTGTTATTTTTTATTTATATATTAAGGTTTTAGTTGTCATACTCCCAAAATAATTCAGCATAAATCCGCAGATCTTAACAAAATTCTCCGTAGAAATAGCAAAAAATGTCCGCAGATTCTGTATGGCCCCACCATGGCCCTGGATGATTGCTGTCTTGAAGGGAAATGATCAGTTTGCGCAAGAAACAAATTAATCGATTTGCTTCACAAGTCCCCATTATATTGCCTAGAAGTTCTATTTTGTTTTTACTCTCAATGTACTCATTCAATATAACTATCAATTTGCATTTTATGAATCATTAAAGAGCAAAAGAATTTGCAAAAAAAATCTTGAATGCCCTGAAAGTTACACAAAATGTTAATTTTTGAGTGCAGTATACTTTAAAATAAACAATCATTGTTTACTCTCCCTCATTTCCACTGAATTAAATACATTCAGAGAATCAGTTTGTCTAGTTTGCAATTAAAATCAACCAGTTGGTAAATCTTCTGTGTGCTTTGGTGAAACAGGTGATAAGGTCATCCCACTCTTCCTCTCTCAGTGTGGGGAATGCAAGTTCTGCAAGTGTCCAAAAACAACCTGTGTGAGCGCAGCTGGTGAGAAACGAACAGAAAGCATTACAGCTGACCTCCTATTTTTCATTTTGGAAACACTCAATTGTATTATCTCTCTTGCAGGGCAACTAAATATCACGACATTATGGCTGAACCTACAAGTCGTTTCACTTGCCGTGGTCAGACCATCTTGCAGTTCATGGGCACCAGCACCTTCTCTGAGTACACCGTCATCAACCAGAATGCTGTGGCGAAGATTGACGATAATGCTCCTCTCGACCGTGTGTTTTTGCTCGGCTGTGGCATCTCTACTGGTTTATGGAGCTGCTGTCAACACAGCTGGGGTGTGTATAGATGTTGCTGCAACTCAAGATGCACTTGAATTAATGTCTTTGCTTTCTATAGCTAAATGTTTGCTTTATTCAACATTTCAAGAGAGAGGGCAGGAACACTTTAGGAAAAGCAAACATTAGAAATTCATCACAGCTGTGTTGATATACACTACCTGACAAAAGTCTTGTTGCCTATCCAGGTTTTAGGAACAACAAATAATAATTGACTTCTAGTTGATCATTTGGTTGCAGAAGTGGCTTATATGAAAGACAAGAGCCTCTAGATTACGTTTAAATACCAAAATACGTTTACCAAAATAAAATATGATCATGCCTTGATTTTTAATTATTTAATTAGGACAGTAAGTTCTGACTTTGCTTAGACTAAAGTCTTGTCGCTTAACAGAAATAATGTATAGAATATGAAGTCATGGTGAAGTAGAAAAAGAATGAATATTGTGTCTGACTCCCATGAGCTTGGAGGACTGCATCAATACATCTCTGCAATGACTCAAGTAACTTATTAATAAAGTCATCTGGAATGGCAAAGAAAGTGTTCTTGCAGGACTCCCAGAGTTCATCACGATCCTTTGGATTCATCTTCAATGCCTCCTCCATCTTAACTCAGACATGCTCAACAATGTTCATGTCTGGTGACTGGGCTGGCCAGTCCTGTAGCACCTTCTTTGCTTTCAGAAGCTTTGATGTGGAGGCCTGAAGTAATGAGAAGCGCTATCCTGCTGAAGAATTTGCCCTCTCCTGTGGTTTGTAATGTAATGGGCAGCACACATGTCTTGATACCTTAGGCTGTTGATGTTGCCATCCATTCTGCAGATCTCTCACACACTCCCAAACTGAATGTAACCCTAAACCATGATTTTTCCAAACTTGACTGATTTCTGTGAGAATCTTGGGTACATGAAGGGTTCCAATAGGTCTTCTACAGTATTTGTGATGATTGGGATGCAGTTCAATAGATGATTCATCGAAAAAATTTACCTTCTGCCATTTACCTTCTAAATGATGAACTAGACTTTGTCAGGTAGTGTACTATTGGTTTTAAATTGATAGTAAATAAATAAGAAGTCTTTATTGATTAACTGAAATCTTAATCACAAGATTAAAATATTTACTTAAGATTTTAAAGGGTCATTTTTATTTGTACTGTTCTATTTAGAGTAGTAATAGGCTATTTTCTGTCCTGTTTTGACCCCCACGACCCATCTGAACATACCATTTGAATATAGTGAATAGTAGATGAGGAAATAAATGCCCACTGCTACTATTTTTCTCAATATTTATCATAAACGTTTTCAAAAGGACAGCGTGTGAGGGCACCAATATAAATTCTGCATTTCTGCAATGGTTAGGATCAGAAGGGATGCAATGCCTTGTTTTTTTTTTTTTTTTACAACTGAGCGACGAATGTGGGAAACTGATGTGCGCAGCACTGTCACTGACAAAAGTCAAGGGAATGCAGAGAGCGAGGAACTGGAATTGGAAGACTAGTCAGGATAGAGGGAAAGATGAATGCTGCAATGTACAATGTACTTCAGAGTGCTCTTGAACTCAGACTGGGTGACGGTTCATCTTCCAGCAGGACAATGACCCAAAGGACACAGCCAAAATATCAATGGAGTGGCTTCACAACAACTCGGTGAATGTCCTTGAGTGGCCTAGCTAGAGTATATACCCAAATCCTATTGAACATCTCTGGAGAGATCTGAGAATGGCTGTACACTGTCGCTTCCCATCCAACCTAGTAGAGCTTGAGAGGTACTGCAAAGTGGAATGAGCAAAAATTCCCAAAGACAGGTGTGCCAAGCTTGTGGCATCATATTCAAAAAGACATAAGGCTGTAATTGCTGCCGATGCACTGTGTCTCCACAGTCTGCCACCAATGGCTGATCTTGCTTCTCCGTGGCATTTTTACTTATGACACAATGTCCAAATATAGGGGGGGCCAGAGGGGTGGCCAAGCTTGTTGACATGGGTCCCACCCCCCCCATAACCGCAACTGATGCAATGGATTTAATGTGCTCACCTATCCCTACCCCTTACAGCATAAGTCTCAAACTGGATTCCTGAAGGGCCGCAGCTCTGTACAGTTTTGCTCCAACCCTAATCAAACACAGCTGATCCAACTTATCAAGGTGTTCAAGACTACTATGGACTATTAAGCAGGTGTGAGTTGGAGCTAAACTATGCAGAGCTGCGGCCCTCCAGGAATTGAGTTTGAGACCATTGCCTTACAGTGACGTCACTAGCTCCATTGAGTGCATTGTGTCTGACTGAGATATGCAGTCTCAGCTTGCAATCCAAGTCTGCATCCAGATACTATTAGGAATGTTTCCATTGCAATGAATAAGCATTACAATATTAGTTGTGTTCAGGTTACTCCAGGCTCTGTGTGTGCCGTGTTTGGACTTGGTGCGGTCGGTCTGGCTGCAGTCATGGGCTGTAAAAATGCCGAGCATCTCGCATCTTTGCTGTGGATATTAATGAAAAGAAGTTTGAGAAGGCCAAGGTGTTGGAGCCACAGATTTCCCTGAATCCGAAAGCGTACAATAAACCCATTTCTGAAGTGCTGATAGAAATGACCAATGGAGGAGGAGTGGACTTCTCAATCGAGTGCACAGGGAACACTGAAGAATGGTAAGACATGACTTGTAAAAAGGTGGATTAGTTATTCGCTTAAAAGCTTTTCGGTACTTTCAGTCTTTCTTTGTGCGAATGAAACAACATCTTTTGACCTCAGAGAAGTGCGCTGGAGTCGTGTGCTAAAGGTTGGGGTGTGAGCGTTGTGGTTGGATGACTAATGTGCAAGACTTTTCCTGCAAAGCCAATCAGCTTCATATAGGGAAAACCTGGAAAGGATCTCTGTTGGGAGGTATGTAACTACCCACCAATGCTTTCTAAAGCTTTCAGAGTAAATGTCTGTAAACATATCTGTTTTTTGTAAAGGTTTTAAGTGCAAGGATTCAGTTCCGAAACTGTTCGTGACTACATGTTCTGGCAAAATAATGCTTGATGAGTTTTATAACCCACAAAATGCATTGGAGCAGGTCAACGATGCCATTCAACCTCATGAAAACTGGACAAGGGTATGTTTGTCATTGTGTGTGTCTGTGTGTGTGTGCGTGTGTTGTGTGTGTGGTGTGGTGTGTTGTGTGTGGTGTGTGTGTGTGTGTGTGTGGTTAATATGGTTAAAAACTAAACTAGTAAACCTTTTGATTTCTATCTCACAGCATTCGAACCATCATGAGCGTATCCAAAATGAGAACCAAACAGTCATCACAAGACCAGTTTCTACACTACAGTATATTCTGATTAGCTTTCTTTGCAGCAATGTGCATTCCATGATCCTCTTTATTGGCATATTGCATCTGCTTGATGTAGTGATTCATAAGTGCATGTAAACATTTAACACATGGGTCTCAAACTCAATTCCTGGAGAGCCGCAGCTCTGCACAGTTTTGCTCCAATTCTAATCAAGGTATTCAAGACTAGTAGGAACAGTAGGAGCACAGTTTTGCTCCAACAACTAATCAAGGTATTCAAGACTAGTAGGAAACTATTAAGCAGGTATGATTTGGAGGTGGTTGGAGCTGCAGAGCTGTGGCCCTCCAGCAATCGAGTTTGAGTCTGTTCTATTCATCTGCAAGGCAAAATGCTTCTGAAATATTTTGCAAAATAAAGTGATCCTTGGAAAATAAAAAGAGACAAGAGCATAAATCATTCACGAGGTTTTGTGTAACCAATTATGATGCCTTCAAAATAGTTTATATCTCTTCTCTGAGCCAGACTTTTTTCAGCATTTGTTTTGATTTGATATGGAAAGTTAAGAAGCACCAGAGAAAAATGCAGCTGTAGACTTTTCTTAAGAACATTTAAGATGAACTGATTAAAACGGGATTGCTCAGACTAAATGCAGCCAGTTTAACACACACTGAAATGATTTCTGAAGGTCTAGAAAATAACGCTTTAGAGTTTGGTACTCAGGTTCTGTCTAGCTAGAAGTGAAACGATGTGAGAAAAGAGCTACAGTAATTCAGCACAGATGATCTCCTGGATCCCTGCAGAAATGTTTTTCCAGCTGGCTTTTGATTGAATCCTTTTCTGACCTTATATGACTTAAACGTTGGTCGATTCTGACAATACAAATACATTTGACTATTTATTATTAACTCGATTTTACTCAGTAAGCCTTTTATCAATAAAATAACAGTAAATAAAAGTAACCTAAAATCAACATGTGTGTGAAAAGCAAAAACAAAAGTTATGTACAGAAATATGATCAGACTGCAACAAAACGGGGAGGGACGTGCATATAACTGAATTCAAATGCTCATTTTAATTCATTGTGATATTTTCGGAGATGTTTTTAAATTTAATTTAAACCCATCAAACATTAGACAAAAAAAATAAAAATATGTAATATAATTTACCTTGCAAACTGAAATGTATCCGCATGCAAGAGCTGCATCAAACCAACAAGGAGGCTGCAATTGGCTTTCCCGTGGCTCTTAAATGGCAATGATTAGAAGATAATTAACCTATTTGTACTTAACTTAATGCTTCCTCCAGGTCTTCAGAGAGATGAGGAGATCAAATGAGATCAATTTAATTTGCACCATACGCAGAGGTGGTCTTAGTGATTTGGGGCCCTAAGCAATTCCAGGTATGGGGCCCTAACATTGAAATTAAAAACATTCACTTTCTCTATAGATATTTTTGGTCACACTTTATTTTGATGGTCCGTTTGTTAAATTTAAGTTACATTGCATCTACATGGCAAATAATTCTCAATTAGATTATAAGTAGACTGTTAGGTTGGGGTTAAATGTCAGTTAAATGTCTGTTAATAGGAGCATATCAACAGATATTAAGCAGACAGTCTACTAATACTCAAATGGACCATCAACATAAAGTTACCGTGGAACCTTTTTCTTCTTGATGTAAAATAAAATATAATCATAAATAAATAAATATAAATCAAGTCACAAATAAAAAAACAAGTTCACAAACTATATGTGCAGTTAATTAGACATAATTGTGATTTTAATATTTGCATGTGCAGTAAGGAAGGAACGTTCCACTATTTAAGGGGCCCCTTTTTAAAAAGAAGTAATAACGTTAAAATCTTAATGTTATAGACAGATTTTGACAACATATGATTGAAAATTAATAAAAGAGCTATATGATTAATATAGTCTTCTTGGCATTGTTTGAGGTCCCTGAATACCCCGGGGCTGCTTTACCTCGCTTATTGGTTAAGTTCGCCCCTTACTATACGAGTGCTGGTAGAAGTCCAACAAGAGTATTTGTTCAATGTTCAGTCATGTTATGAAGTACTATTTCAGGAGGAGTTTTAGGACATAAGTTATATAAGATTTAATGAGTTATGGCAAAAATACTGACATACTGAAACAAGCCAAGCATATATAACACAATAAAGCAGACTGAGATGGCAAACCTAAGGTGATTACTTTGTAGTCTCCACTGCAAATGCATTGGTGTCACACAGGGTTGGGCAAAAATACATTGAAATGTATTTTAAAATAAATACCAAATACCTTAATTTTAGGTGTATCAAAATAAACCACAAAATACAGCAACCACAACGTGTATCAAATAAATACAGTATTTTGTATTTTAAAAATACTACAAATACTTTTATAAGGAGCATGACTTTTTTGCAAATCTTCCATCAAATAGACTATTCGATCAATCCCTCCCCCATTAAACTGACTTAGTGAAGTAAACAATGTTTGATAGCAAATGTGGCCAGTAAAATTGCCATCATCTCTGTACAATGATTATTCAACCTCTTAATATTTATAAGGTGTTAAATAAAGAGTACATTAATTTATTTTTTGTTCACAGAATTTTTCAGAAATAAATATATATATATATATAATATATATATATATATATATATATATATATATATATATAATATATATATATATATATATATATATATTATTATTATTATTATATTATTATTATTATTTATTATTTATTTATTTTTCTGTAAAAAATCGTATTAGTAGTTTTTGATTATTAAATATTGGTTGCATATGTTGTGACATATTAAGGCTTACATCTTTCTCTTCATTAACTATACAGTGGACCTACTGATCACTACTGAAACAAACAGCCAATGAAGTATTGTAGGAATCGCCACTGTAGGAATTATTTTATGTTGTTTGTTTTAACGACAAACATTTGGCATCAGCAATCCATCCAAAACTACTATTATTTGTAAAGTATACTTATTCTCCAAAGATTTTTTAATTTCTTCTTTAAATGGAAGAGTCAATTACATACAATTCATATGCATCATTTATATGATATCTTGATGTAGATTTCTTACAAAGTATTTACACTATTAAAAAATACAAGACAGTAAAGTAATTTGATACAAAATATTAAACCATGTTCATCAACCTTATCAAATACAAATTACAAACACTGTTTTGTATTTAAAATACGTATCTGAAATACAAGTATCATAAATACGGCTCATCCTTGGTGTCATATTTATTGATCATCAATGTGTACTTCAGACCAAAACACACACAGACTGAAACAAATGGCACACCCTGTGCAAGTCTGCCATCTAAAGTTCTGTATTGTACATCACCATCAGACCAACATACTTTAGGCATACACCGATCACCTACCCAGAAAAACATATGTAGCAATTTGTATAGGCATGATAGAGCATATATAGAGTAAAAATGATGATATCTACTCTGACAGATTGCTATTTTTACTCTTGTCACTGATAAGGGGAACAAATAACTGATCTTCCACCAGAAAGCATACAAATGAGTGTGTCCCAAATGCTACACAAATACAACTTCTAGACTATATGTATTTACACATTATGCACTTAATCATCTTGTGTCATTCAACATTCAAGTCTGAAACCCAATCCACTTCGCTATTTTATTATTGTTACTAAATGTGTAACAGCAGTGTATGAAGTGTCCAATGGTATCTCCAAAAATTGCATACATGCCTGTACACTGTAAAAAATAGTATATGTTTTTAGTTAATTGTAACTTATTAAACTAAGTCAATCATGTTCTAACTTAATTTTATAAGTTACACAACTGTTTAAGTCAGATTAACTAAATATAAGTTCAATGGACTCAAAAGGTAAATTTTTTTACAGTGTAGGTCTCGAACAAATCCGAACAATTTAATAGCTTGATCAGTTGTGTTTAGGGTTGAAGCTAAAGTGTAAAGGTTTGACACCTGTGCATTAAGTTAAGTGTGCATCCAATGGACACTATCCCAGCCATGGAAGAAAATTTAAGGAAATCAAGTGATGTAACTGCGTTGGTAGGTCATGTAATGAGTGAATAATTGTCACATTTGTACATTTACACTAACATTTACCATCATGAAAGCTTGCATCTCACAGCTGACAAAATAATTAGAGGCAGCTCTTCTCATAGGATGTCATCATGTCATGATAGCACTTGCAGTCAAATGCTACGTCACAGCAAGGATTGCCACCTGCATTTAGATTTTAAACACGGAAGATGAAAATAGGGTGGAAAGTGGAAATTAGCCAGTTGAAGTGAAAGCGTACAGATGCTTACGATGTCTTTATTAGTGTTTCTCAAACCACGTTCCTGGAGGACCACCAACATTACATGTTTGGATGTCTCCTTTCTCTCTGCTGATCTAAAGCAGGTGTGTTTGTTTAAGGAGATTTGGAAAATGTACAGAGCTGGTGGTCCTCCAGGAACGTGGTTGAGAAACACTGGTTTAATTGATGTTCAACACACACAAATCTGTAAAAATCTCAGAAATTTTAATCCAGTGTTTCCTGACCCTTTGGAGACCAAAATGTTTCAAGCGCACCCCTAGTGGTTGGATTGTGGATGCACTACACCCCTTCCCCACCTACTTTATTCCTACTACTACGCGATTTCCGTCATTTAGGCGTAGTCGTTTGTTTGTCCAGTTCTGCATGTTTGTTGTATGTTTGTTACTCTAAAAGTGTGTGGTGCAGTCGTGATTGTGTGGTTTAGGTTTTGTATACGCGCACTAAATCCACAGCAGCAGCCAGACTGGGATTTTTGACCTTCCTGCGTCCACATATTGTGAAAGTAAGTTTTCATTTGGTGCAGGGTTGGAGCACATTTGCAGTACATTGGAGAACATTTTCGTCAGATTGTACTGTTAAATTGTTTAGTGTTGTTTGCATGGTTAATTTTTCACCAAATTTGATGATTTGACTACGACTTTCTTTCAAAGGTGGTCTGAAACTGCTCTCTCGATCGCTTCACCCTCAAAAGAGGTTTCAGTCACATTTTTGCAGGCCTATCAAAAAATTTGGTTGGATTATGCGTCCAGCTTTAAAATGTTCATACAGTAGGCCCTTGCTTTCAAATGAACACTTCTATTTTGTTATCAATGTCAATATTATAATCAGTATTGCTCAATTTATTATCAAATTCATGAAAAGTAGTCTGCCAATTAACCGACAAATAAAGGTTTTGTTTGCATCTCAAATGGTAACCATTATATCCAAAGTATTACTTGATTTGATTATGCTTTCAGCTTTCAGTATGAACAACAACAGCAGTAGTAAGCCATCTAACTCGTCCTCTTCTTAAATATAGAGGGAGATAAAACCATGGAATAAATATAATTAAAGGTCAAGCAAAAATGAAGCACTCAAACCACATAAAGAATTTGTAAACTGTTGAAAACTAACAGTCATTGTCTTTTCAGTAAATTTCACTCTTCTCATGTGATTGAATGAAACTCACTAGGCAAGGTTAAGCTGCTCTTTATGTAACACTGATTATCTCTAGTAGTGAGAGTATCAAATATATTGACTGACCAAAATGCACAAGAAAAGAGTCCGGTTCTTAAATTCACACAGCTAAGTAACAATCTTCTGTTAAATATTCCAGGTAATGTCTGTATATTTTTGATATTTAACTCATAACTTAAGTTGTAATTTAAGTTCTGTAGGCTACAGAGACGAAGAGAGGGAGAGTGCAAAGCACATGATTGCTTCATCTGTTTAAACCAGGGTATAAAAACGACTGCCAGAGGATCTCATTGTCTCTTTACATTCATCACAGCAATACGACTACACTGGGAAATGGCCACTGCAGGGAAGGTTCGTAAACTTGTCTCTTGGTCTGTTTTCAATTGTGCTGCAGAGAAGTTAATGCATTTTTAATAAGATTTTGTATGTTTAACCTCATGTCCATTGACCTATTGATCACATTTACAAATTCACAATGCAAAAGTCCTACAGTGAAGTCTAATATCTTACACTGAAGACTGCTGTGGACACTTGGAGATATTCTTTTACTAAATGTTTGCTTTATTGGATAAGTATTAGTATAATACATGACTATAATATGGCTTACAAATAGTATTTTTTCTTGTTACAGTGCTTTGCTAACCATATTGACTTTCTGTAAAGATTAAGTTGTGTAAAAAGACTACATGAAAGGTTTAGAGATCACATGCTAAAGTGACATTTGTGCATTCATATTTTAATTCAAATCTTTTTAAACAAATTGGAAATGTTTTGTGACTCTCCCACTTCATCAACTCAAATGGACACTAGCACTAAATGAGCTCTTGCAGTTTCACTGAGTTAATATTTAGCTTTAGTGATAGAGAAATCAGATAGTTGTGGCTTTAAAATGTGTTAATGTTTTCATTGGCTGGACAAACTCCAACTGAAGTCAGAGAGTACAGATCTTGCAACTGCTCAGGTTATAAACCTGTAATCATTAAATCTCTTGATTTACAAAATGCTGAACCAATTCCTTTTGTGTGCTGAAGGTGATCAAATGTCGGGCCGCTGTTGCCTGGGAGCCCAAGGCTCCCCTGGTAATGGAGGAAATAGAAGTTGCCCCACCGCAGGAAGGAGAAGTTCGAATTAAGGTGGGAAATGTCCAGTGGTGGAAAGAGTACTGAAAAATCATACTTAGGTTAAAGTACCATTACTTGCCTAAAAATGTATCGTGAGTAGAGTAAAAGTGTCTGTTGTGAATATTTATTATACTTAAAGTATGAGTTAAAGTAGACCTTTCAAAAGTGCTCAAATTAGTGAGTGTTCTGCTGTAAAATCTGATGCATTTACATGTAATTTGTGGATGGTGTAACGTAACATTCTATAGTGCATTTAGTGATTGCTCAGCAGGCCCACAACGTCATAAGACGTTATTATTAGGTTACATTTAGGTCGTGACGTAAGGTCACCAAAATTCAATATCTAAAAACAATGTTATTTTGATGTCCAATTACAATGTCAAATGACGTTGATATTTGGTTGATTTTAGGTTGTGTTAGAAAGTGACAAATCTAATGTCGAGCCAACATCTTAAACCAACTTCATATTGTTCATATAAACCAACCCATATGTCAAATACTGAAATTTATTTGTCAGGTATGGCAACCAAAACCCAACGCCTGATAGAAGTCATATTGGTAATGTCCTCTCAATGTCAAGCTGTAACTTTATTAGACGTTAGGCATGGGACGATAACCATTTTCAAGGTATACCACGGTTTGGAAAAGCCAAGGTTTTAAAACCGGTAACATTTTCTGTAATGTCGTTCCTAAGGTATGTGTAAAAAAAATTATTGACATTTTTTTAGGACAACAGTATCTCCAGCAGAAAAGATATCCAAAGATGCTGTTTTAAATTGTAAAGAAATCTGTGTTTTTGAAACCAGTGAAGACAGCAGAAGTCAGTGATTCATTTGAATTATTTAGCCTGTCATGTTTACTGCTCCAAAATATTTTAAATCTTTCACAAAATAAAATATATTGTGTTCAAAGGGGAAAAGTTTTTATTTTTTACCCAGACATTTAAAAAAAAAACTTATTTTAGGGTAGTAATCACAATACCGTGATATTTTTATCCAAGGTTATCATACCGTCAGAATCTTATACCCCTATGCCTACTAGATGTTGATATTTGGTTGATTTTTGGTTGGCCGTTGTATTTTTATTTCCAAACAAAATGCAACATCTCCACGATGTTGGAGTACAACGTCAGTCTGATGTCATGTTGATGACTTGTGCCTGCAGGGTGTTGTAAAAAAATAAATGATTGAAAGAGAAGAGAACCCAGTTCAGGAGACTTGAAACAAGCAGAATTCGTTTATTGAGACGTGTTGGTTAATCTGCAGTCATACAGCGTCTTCAAGAAGTCCATGTGTCTGCAAGAGCCTATTGGAGGCCTGCAGTCTGCGAGTTTTATCACAAATCTGAATTAAGACAAAGCTGTTCTGTCTATAATATGTTAGGAGGTGGGGAGATGGCTAAACAAAGCATGCAAATTCAGTTTTGGAGTCAGCAGGGTAAATTGGCATATAGGTGTAGAAACCGGCCAAGCTACTGACCACACTAGTTAATCAACAAAATGGTTTCTGTAGCCTGAAAATATCACCCAAAGGCAAAGGCAGAGTCGTTTAACAGCCTGGCTGAAGCATTTGCATTATTCTGGCTTAGCCTGTAGTCAGAAAGACAAAGGTGAATGTCCCTCATGGCTGGGCTGTTAATAAAATGATATAATCAAAAACCAAAGAATATAACTTTTCAGTTATATGTAGGTTATTGTTCATTTGGCACTAGATCATGTAAAGGTTGAAGGAAAGTAGTGGAGTAAAAGTACTGATACTGCACTAAAAATGTACTCAAGGGAAAGTAAAAGTACACATTATTAAAGCTACTTAGTAAATTACAATTTCTAAGAAAACCTTCTCAATTACAGTAATTTGAGTATTTGTACTTTGTTACTTTACTGGAAATGTCTCATGAAAGATGTCAAGAACCCATGCAACCAATTGTTAAATCAAGAAATACTGCTAACCTAATGATTTTCCATCACATAGATTTTATATACAAGTCTGTGTCACACTGACCTTTTTCACCTGTTGGAGTCGACGGACAATAAAGGTTTTCCCACTATACTGGGGCATGAAGCAGCTGGAGTGGTGGAGAGTGTTGGACCTGGAGTCACTGAATTCAAACCAGGTAATGTAATAAAAGGTCTTTATTTCTACATGAAAGCTGTAATGTTTTTTATTTTATTGTATGAGTACGTCAAACAGCTTCTCAAATTAGAAAAAACATGGGAGAGACATCAGAGGTATTGTCCATCAGGAATTGATTGGATTGTTGGATCATTGTTGTTTGCTGTTGGAGGATCTCAAGTGTGACTGGTTATCCTGCCCTCAGATAAATAAACACATCATAGAAGATAGAAAAGTGAAGGGGAAGACTGACAATACGCAAATGAAAAAAATAATCAATTATAATAGTCAATAAATATGTGATTTCATAGTGATTGAAATCATTTTTGTCGTTGTTCAGCAATAAATGAAAGTTCTGTCATCATTTACTCAACCCAAGGTTAGTTCTCACAACTGTATGACTTTTTGTGAACACAAATTAAGAGATTTTGAAGTGATATAATGAATAGGGATTAAGGCTTGTAAAAATACACAAAACATGTTTTCTGAAAGTCCTATACTTGAATAAACAGTGCAGATTAGAAATGATGATAATTATAATTGCAATCTCACTGGCCGCTTTATTAGGTACTCATGGCTAATATCGAGTTAGACCTTCTGATTTGCGCTTTCATGGTATCACTGTACATTGTTGTAAGACTATTTACTGTGAACCCTAGAGATGGTTGCACATGAAAATCCCAGTAAATCTGTCATTTCTGAAATACTCATACCAGCCTGTTAACCACAAACTAATATGGCATGTTCACAGTCTCTCAAATCACCTTTCCTATGCAATTTTATCTTCCATTCCATCTGTTTGGCTGATTGGATATTTGTGATAACTGTCAGTCGAAAAGGTGTACAAAATAGTGTTCAAATAATATACATCACTGATGTCCTGTAGGCTAGGCAATGCTTACTTCAACCGAAGTTAACACTGTTGGCTGCTGGTTGGGATCAACATGAGGCTAAGTGGTTTCAGGAGTTTTTAAAAGTCATTCAATTACTTATCTCAGAGTATAAATACGTGAACTTGAACCACAAAGCCAGTCTTATGTTGGCTATTTTGACAACAGCCAAAAATACATTGTATTGGTTAAAATGATAGATTTTTTTATTTATGCCGAAAATCATTCAAATATTAAGATCTTATAAAAATATAAACTGTAGCAAAATTAGCTCAATGTAGGAATATTATTGATTAATAATAACAAGTTGTTATTAATTATGAAAATGCAGAATTAACTTCTAGTTAATTTAACAAAATAAATAAAACAATGACTTGTCTGAGCGCTATCATGGTTTTATTTAGAAAGGGAATTTTACTTCTTGTGAAGTAGATGAATAGTTTTATCTTTATTAAACTTTATTAAGCTGGTAGCAAGGATCTTTTAACGTTAAAGTGACCATTTCTGTGAAGCAAACAAAGACAATACAACGTGGTTATAGCGTGATTTATTGACTAGCCTAACATATAACAAACGTAAAAAACATAACACACAGAAAAGAAAAAAAGTCACACAGCAGACCAACAAACTTTAACCCATTGTTTGAAATTACACCAAGCATACAAGTTATCGTTATGTCATAGCTCATGAGCTGTAAAATTAAATGCGGAACGCAACAATACTCAACATGACGGTTTTAAGAATACATCAACATAATTCTCACATTCTTACTCCTAATGCATTAAACAGGGTAAAAATATAAGGCGTACAGGTCATATGAGGGAGCATACAAAAGTTACATGTACTTTGAGGAAGAATCTTGTGTTCTAAATATCCTTTTTATATTGGAGAATGTTTGTGTGTAGACAAAAAGGGAGAGCAAAGAAAAGTTGTTTTTTTTCCCCCCTCTTATCTGCAATGTTCCTTTGAAAACCAAGCAGAGAGAAGCAAAGCAATCTGCTAAGTGTCCTGGTAGATAAAATGTGTCACCCAGAGATTTTCATGACAGATTTCTTGGCACCAGGTGGCCATAAAACGTCATGCAAAACGATCCTAGACCTTTTTTAGGGGTAAAAAAATGGAATTTTACCTCCGGCATACGTTACAAAAAGCTCTACTAACTGTGTGTAATGTGCATTACTAAATACTTAATTTGTACAACTTTAAATGCATTTTTTGTCAATATTTAGTTTTTTTTACCCTCAGATAATTCCAGTGGAATAAATCCAGTGGAATTCAGATCATTCCAACAAGTATCACATATGTTGTAAACCCAAATGACATTAGTGTATTGTGTTGAACAGGTGATAAGGTCATTCCAAACTCTGGCTGTCAGTGCAGAGAATGCAAGTTCTGCAAGAGTCCAAAAACAAACCTGTGTGAGCGCAGCTGGTAAGAAGCACAAACAAAACCACAGGTAACATATTTTATTCATTCATTTGTATAACAAAACTTTTTTATTTTTCTGCCAGGGTAAATGATCATATTGAATTCATGTCATATCCCAAAACAAGTTTCACCTGCCGTGGTAAGCCCATCCTGCAGTTCACCAACACAGGAACTCTGGCCGAGTACATTGTTATCAGACAGATTTATGTGGTAAAGATTGATGATGATGCTCCTCTGGACCGCGTGTGTCTGCTGGGCTGTGGAGTCACTACAGGATATGGAGCTGCCGTCAACTCAGCTGGGGTGTGTATTGGGATGCTTACCTGATTTTGTCTCTTGAGTAACGCAGATTGTAGGTTTGTTCAAAAATGAAAGAATTGGCATATTTCAATGAATATGTGAAAGTACTTTTGAAGTAGCCATGAAAATTAGGTCTTTTAATTATTTATATTCATATAGTAGCGCATGTTATAAATGATCTGTGCACCTTAATTATTTTCTAAAAAATCATTTGCTCTCATAATCTTTTATCAAAAACCATAATCTTACCTGCCCCCTCAAAATGACTTCCTAATTTGTGGTTATATGGAATGCCTTTAGGGCCGGGCTATCAGGGCGTTTCTCTTTTTTTGTCCGGCTTTCGTCCATTCGTCAATCTTCTTTCATTTTGTTAGCATTGCCCATTTTCCAATGATCAAATCAGTTCTCAGTGAACAAAATCATGCACCTACTTTTTTTTTGCTCAATTCAGAACCATTTCAATTGGATGTACGTCACAATAGAGGGAAAAAAATAACATAGGCTCATTCTGAGAACGTAGCCCTGTATACATTTCTGGAGATCGCGAATTATGTAGCCAGAGCTATGTATGGCTGCATTTCATCTTTAAAACAAATGCTACAGGGTGGTATGACACCGTTTCATTTCTTGTTTTTCTTTTTCTGGATTGCTTTTTTAAGCACTGCGGTTGGGTCTAGGGAAGTGGGTGGGCAGGTCAAGCACTGACCAGGTCTCACTGGAAGAAGAGACAGTACTGTCTCAATGTGATCTTCTGGCTAAATAAAGGAATAATAATAATAATCAGTGCTTTTTAAAACTATTGGTTGGGTTTAGGGTAAGTAGAGGGCGGGTCAGTCGATCGGCCAGTCGACAACAACCTCTATCTGAAAAAGCATACACAGCGGCCTCTGGAGCATTTGCGAAAACAAAAACCCCCCAAAAAAACACATAGCTCCTGGGACGTATTTTGCTCTCTCCAGAAAAGTATATAGGGGTACGTAATCAGAATCAGCTTGGGTTGGAAAAAAAAAAAAAACAATCTTAACTTCCGTTACATGCCAACTTTAAAAATAAGATTTTTTTATTGGAATAAGTGTTTCCATTAAGAACTTTATAATTCCAAAGATTATTAAAATGTTCTTTGCCCTTTGAAAATGTGTTCTTTGAAAAAAAAAAACCCTGTTTAAAACCTTTTATTTTTAAGAGTGTATCATAGAGAAAACCATACATGATAGTTGGAACCTTCTAAATTGCATTTCATACATTTATAGTAGTATAACATCTGATTAAATACCTGGATGGCCTACGTGCTTCTGTTGAGATTCTAAAGAGTGCATCCAGTTTCCTATTTCAACATTATAGTTGAAAATATCTAATCCATATAACAGTATAATTGGAAATATGGACTAGGGTACTAGGGATGCATTTTAAAAGACTTTTCATGTCTGTCTTTAAAGAAGAATTCCAAATATAAAACAATTTACAGAAAGAGTTAAATTAATAACACTGATATTCTCAACGAAGAACTTCAAACTACCTTGCCTTGAAAGTGATCTATCATGATTTACTCTGACTTTCCTTTTCCTACTTTCAATAATTTGAAGCTATTTACTGGAAGTCTACGTTAAATGGCTATAGACGACTTAACGGAATGGTTGCTATAATGATACGTGAGATTAACTGCATTAGGATGCTCTAAATTTTTTACATGACTTTGTTTGTATCAAGACTTAACTGTAAACATTAAGATAGGATTGTTTACAAATCCTGTAAATATTCCTATCGAAGAGATTTTGGTCTGTATCTACGTGATAGCATTGTGCAGTTGCTGTAGATATTGTCTGCTGCTCATATTGTCAACAACACACCCCAAATGTGCTCTGTTGGATAGAGATCTGGTGACTGTGAAGGCAATGTTCAGAAAACTAGAGATTTGACACAGCCTTTCATTCAGGTTTCATATGATGGTATTCTTATGTTCAGAAACAATACTAATGCTAAACTGTTCCATTTAAACAATGCACAAAACTTGATATCTTGAAATCACAGATGTATGACAGGAAGGATCCATCATGCCAAATTCTGTCATAATATCTGAATGTTGCAGTAGAAATCTAGAATTTAAAACAGTCAAACAATTAGACTAGTGTGAATGATAGCTGTTTTTAGCTGAAAGGAGTGTCATGAGTGTGCTTTTCTGCTGCTGCAGCAGCTCATCTGCTTCAAGGTTGGGTGTGTTGTGCATTCAGCAATGCTATTCTAAAGATCTCATTTGCAACCAGTGTTGAGTGACTGCTGCCTTAAGCTATTTATCTTGACCATATCGAGTTTCCTTAAAGGGTCATGAAACCTCCCTCTTTCAGTTCAAGTCTACCTCTGATTTTTTTCGAAAAATGCTTTATGGGGCATGGATCGCTGCGAGCAAAGGGTGGAGTGGCCAGCAGAGCAGGGGGGGAAACAAAGGGCTTTTGTCAGTTGGCTCGCCAGCTCAAGATAAAAAAAATATCCGAAACAATGTGAGACGCATGATTTTATAGTTTACAAAGTTAAAATGCAAAGAAATAAACAGGAAGTAATTTATTGCCATTACATATCCTTTGGTCTGTTCATATTAGTCTGTTATCATAAAGAACATGCAGTCCTGAAAAATGAAAAAGCAAAGTGTTATCATAGGATAAGTAAACTCAGCTATGAGGAATATTGAGAAACCGATGGATCATCACTTTACTAGCAGATGCAAGCCACGTCACCGACTTTGATCCCGCCAATATAATTATTTTAAACCTGGAAGATGAAATTAGCGGACAAAAGCCCAAAATTAACCAGTTTTCCCCACGATTAAAGCTAATAGATGCTAAAGTTGTCTTAACTGATGCTCAACACATACAAATCTGTTAATCTCAAAAAAGTATTGGAGGGTTTCTTGTACCTTTTAATGCTAGAGTTGCTGGCTGATTAGATGTCTTTATAAACAGCCAAACAGAAGTTATCAGTAAAATAGTCAATGAGCTAACAAACCTATTCCCAGATTATTGATATCAGCATGATACCTGGTGGCCAAGACTGGTACTGCATCTTAATTGTTAGCTACCCAAAAATAAACGTGTAGTATGTATATATGTATGTGTGTATATATATCTCACCTGCCCATCTAATTGATTGAAAGTGCCCCTAACCCACTCGGTCCTCCTATCCCACCACCACCATTTGCACTGCATTCAGACCCGGGGGTTCAGGAGGAGAGAAGTTAAATTCATTTATGGTTGTGTATAAGAAAGTACAAATAATAAATGTAGCGGAGAATTAAATTACTTACCGTTTATTTCTTTGCATTTTAACTTTGTAAACTATAAATCATGGGTCTCGTGGTTTGTGTCTGATTTTGTGAGCCAACTGACAGTTGTTCGCTCCCCTTTCTCCCCTGCTCTGCCAGCCACGGCCACTCCTCCTTCTGCTCGCAGTGCTTCAAGCCTCTCATGAAAATGTTTTTGTAAAAAATTCTGAGGTAGACTTGAACTGAAAGAGGGTGGTTTCATGACCCTTTAAGGTTGGGATAGTTAATAAAACACAATATGTAATGTACTAGTAGATTATAAATTTATCAAAAACCCCAGGAGGTTTGTACACTTGGAGCTCAAGTCACACTAATTTGGATCTAGCTCCAACTTCCATTTATACCCAACTCAAAAATGTGGCTAATGCAAATTTTAAGGGTCCAGATGTTTTTGTGGCTTAAACTGTAAGGTGAATGTTAAGGTGGGTCACAATAGTAATTTCTCTGTGTTCAGGTTACTCCAGGCTCTGTGTGTGCCGTGTTTGGACTCGGTGCGGTCGGTCTGGCTGCAGTCATGGGCTGTAAAAATGCCGGAGCATCTCGCATCTTTGCTGTGGATATTAATGAAAAGAAGTTTGAGAAGGCCAAGGTGTTTGGAGCTACAGATTTCCTGAATCCCCAAGCATACAATAAACCCATCTCTGAAGTGCTGATAGAAATGACCAATGGAGGAGTGGACTTCTCTCTGGAGTGTGTGGGCAACACTGAAGTATCGGTAAGCCCTAACTGACACGCATGTATGCCAACACTGCATTTCAGTACTCATTTAAAAGCTGAACGTTAATGTTTTTCACCTCAGAGGCATGCACTGGAGTCGTGTGCTAAAGGTTGGGGTTTGAGCGTTTTGGTTGGATACACTAATACGGACTTCTCTTCAAAACCAATTCAACTCATATATGGGAAAACCTGGAAGGGAACTCTTTTAGGAGGTAAATCAGCTGTCAGTTAATATTTCCTATGGGTTACAGCTGGGGTGCCCGAACTCAGTCCTGGAGGGCTGGTGTCCTGCAAAGTTTAGTGGTGTCCTGCAAACCCTGAGTGGAATAATCAGGAGATGGATCCTGGCCGAGCAGTAGCATCACTTTATTATAAATGTATTTTCCCACGGGGTGCGGGGAAAATCAAGTGTCAAAGGAAAATCAGTAATCTGCAGCGGTTTCGGCAGCAAATTAAAAATCACCCCGCTTGTGTGTGCACGGCTCTTTGTTGCCATTATTTTAATCTTAATGTGCTGACGTTAAGCACATTTTGTATGTTACAGTGAGCCAGCAATGCATTCAAACCATTTCTTGCAAGCAACAATTGGTAGTAAGTGTGTATTCTCTCTCCCTCTCTCATGTGCGCAAGGACAATTTCAATGTATTGTGACATATTTAATTTAACGTTAATAAGCTAAAATATAGGCCTAAATAATGGCCTATATTTTAAAATAACTTGCTATATTGCTCTATAAAGTGTCTTGAAAAATATCTAGTAAAATATTATTTACTGTTATCAAGGCAAAGATAAATTAAATCAGTTATTAAAACTATTGTTTAGAAATGTTGAAAAAATTCTCTCCGTTAAACAGAAATTGGAAAAAAATAAAATAAAAATACAAGGGCTAATAATTCAGGCGGGGGCTAACACTTCTGACTTCAACTGTATGTAGCTTGAGACGATCTGCAATTTCCTGTCAGTCTTCTCTCTTTGTTGCAAGCTGTAATTTTTGATTGTTTAAACTATCATTTCATTATTTCAGAGCACTTTCAGTTCTTGTAGTTGCCATGGTAGCACACAACATAATCGATGCATCTATGCTCGACGTTTAAGGTTTCACGCCAGTAACATGCAAAAGCAGTTACCTAGATTATTTAAACTGGACTCAGATTAGTTAGATCAATTGATCTTCAACTTGCTGTTGTGGATTCAGTTTAAGCGTGGACGTTTAGTTCGGCTCACTGAAGTCAGGTTTTTGACTGCAATCCGCGCTTTTCTAAACAACTTTTATGAAACAGCCCCCAGGTGTGTTGAGGCAAGTTGGAGCTAAACTCAGCAGGACACCGGCACTCCAGGACTGAGTTTGGACACCCCTGGGTTACAGGAAACAAAGATTAATTTCTATTCATCTGAATTAGGTTTTAAGATCAAAGACGGTGTTCCAAAACTGGTTCGTGACTACATGTCTGGCAAAATAATGCTGGATGAGTTTATCACCCACAGAATGAATCTGGAGCAGGTCAACGATGTTGTCAAACTCATGAAAACTGGACAATGGTATATTTCTCAGTTTTCTTGTTTCTGAGTTATCCTGTTAGAACATTTTAACAATTTCTTTTCCTTATCTTACAGCATTCGATGCATCCTGGATATGTCCAAATAAGAAGGAAATTATCTTCACGATACTGACTACACTGCTACAGTACAAGACAACAGATGGAAACCAAGACACTCCATACTAGTTTAATGTACTGTAGATATAGCTAAAGTGTGTCAATCTTGTACTCCAATTATGATTGCAAGCTCCTGAATGATCTTGTCACTTGTTGAAAAACGTGATTTCTTTGTGATTCTTTGTTGCGCATTTAAAAAAAAAACAAATAAAGGAGAAAATATACTTTAATTCAGCTTGAATACTGAAACTGACTTCATGAGATGCATCAAACAAAGAGGCCTGCGACTGCTTTTCAGACTTTCAGAATTCTCTTTAAGTGGCATGAAACAACCAAGGATGAACAAATCTCACTAAGAATGACTGCAGTAAGAGGACATCGAGAAAGGCCATCCTCTCAATCACACAATTAAACCACTGTACTTAACCTAATGCTTCCTCTAGGCCATCATAGACACTCTCACTGAAATGGGATCGATTTTAATGGACCTTATGAGCGCTGGTAGAAGTTCATGAAAAACATTTGTACAATGTTCAATAACGTTACGAGGCACTCTTTCAGCTGTGAAGAGTTTTCAAATATCAATCACAATTTGATAAAGATTTGGAGAGACTCCACAGTGTTTTATCACACACACACACACACTCCTCGGATCCTGAAAACCCCCAACAATGGCTTACAAAACAAACACAATACGTTGCAACGAGCCAGGTGTACAAACTCACTTAAGCAGACCTCATACAGCCAACGCGCTCTCACAAACACACTCACACAGATACTTCTGCCTCACGGACAGAGTGTGGCGGCACGGTTTAAGCTCAGTGCCTTTGAATTGACTCAGATCCAAGCTGATTAATGTGACAGTCAGGTGACACATTCAGACGTTAACAAATCTCCATCTCCTGCCCAAATCCACTGACACGGCCACGTGGCCAATCATCTCCTGCCCAATAGAGAACCACTGTGTGATAGGCTGATCGGTGATATGGGGCGGAGCGGTTGTATCCTCCACTGCAGAATAGGGCTGATGTGACCCCCCCGAGCATTCTACATTTGGGACAGGAAGTGAGCACGGCCATTATCCTCCAGCCGACGGGTGAGGATTTCACAGCCGGTCTCTGTCACAAGGAGTGTGTGCTCAAACTGGGCTGAGCGCTTGCCGTCACGAGTGACTGCAGTCCAACCATCTGGCCACGTCTCATCCTGCCAGCCGCCTGCACAAAGATATTAGGCTATCAATTGATTGGGGTATTTAATCACATGTAACATGTGCATCACATTAACAAAATACATGTTAACACAATCAATTCGAATGAGCTCGATCTGAATGCAGTATAAGGGGGCTTTCACACCTGTGGATTGATTATCTAGTTCCGAAACCGGGATTAAAATTGTTCATTGTTGCTCTTTGTGCGGTTCGCTTTCACACGCCAATGTTTCTAAACAGACGTTTCACGGTTTATTTTCAGCTCAGCTATCATGAGTCCCTATTTTAATTTATAATGAGCAATAAGACGATATAAGCTAAAAGCTGTGCTTTAATTCTGAATGGTGACACCCACAGACATCATCACCAAATATAAATCAGAGGTAAGACTTTCTCAGACATAGCAGTTGGCTTATGCATTATAGTCTTTACATTATAGAGAGAAATAACTGATAAACCAAGACTGCTGACAGATAAACAGCTAAACATATATAGCCATATGCCGATTACATATCCATAATACACTGTGGTATAGCCTGGCTCAGATCGTTTTGCTTTCTCACTACAATCGATCCGCTCCCGAATTTGTTTCAATTCAGCCAAGACCGACTCATTCAGGCGATCTCGGACCGATTGATTTGGCACAGAGCCGAACGCAATTGCTGGATTCACATATGCCAAACGAACTGTGCTAACTGGGGCAACTAGACGGGTTTCAAAACAAAAGTCTAGGTGTGAAAGCACCCTCAGTTGGATTGGATCTGGTGATGGAGACCTTTTCTAAACCAAGGTTATAATAGTTTAGGATTTTTCGTTAGTTTTATTTATTTATTTTTAAATACTATTTTATTAAAGATTTTCAAATGGTAAAAACAACAAGTACAATCAGACAAACAAACAAACCATACCCGAGTGCTGCAAATTAAATGAACATTTACAAATGTAAAAATAATAATAATAAAATAATAATTTAAATAATCAAAACAAAAGAAGCCAGAACTCTTTTAAAATAAAAATTTTAGAGTTTATGTAGAAAGGATTGGAGAGGTTCCCAAAGTCTCCTGAATTTGTCCTGTTTGTAATTGAGGTCATAAGTTAATTTTTGCAAAGGAAGAAAGACTGATAACTGAAAAATCCACATAGAAATAGTTGGAGTTTGAGAGGTAGACTATTTTAGTAATATACATTTCTTAGCCAGAAATGTAAGAGTCGTAAACAGAGGTTTGAGCTCCAAATCAAGAAGGTAGTTTTAGTTTTTAATTTCGTTTTGACTTTTCGTTTTCAATTTCCACTAGTTTTAATTAGTTTTAGACATAGATTTACAACTTTTATTAGTTTTTATATTTTAAAAGTGCTTAGTTTTAGTTGAGTTTTTTTACTTTCAGTATTAGTTTTAGTTTTTTTTCTAAATAAGGATATTTGTCAGGTGCAAGATTTAAAATAAAAATCTATAAATTCAAATACAACAGCTCATGATGAGAGAATTTTAGGTTTTGAAAGTCTTTTGTCTTTAAGTCTTTTGAATAAGTCAAGCTGCTGTGTTAAACCCATTGTAATGTTTCTCAGTGAATATTAAATTACTAAAAGAGCTGCAGTTTATTTTGTACTTTTCATAGGTTTTATATGTTCTAAAAGTAACTTCAAAGTAAAGAAATTAGTAATATGGTTACTTTTTACATTAAGTAATTAGTAATGTAATCAGATTATAATTTGCCAGTAGAAGTCAGTAATTTGTAATCGATTACTTTATTAAAGTAACTAATCCAACACTGACAGCTAATAACATTAACTTTGACATCCCTGTTTTTAACAATCCTGAACAACTGTGCAATTAGGATAACCAAAATTACATGATTTATCTCTTACCTTCACAGATCATGGGCTCAATAGTAAACACATGACCAGGTTTCATCACCCCTACTGCTTTATTTTCTACAGAAACACATAAAAGAAGGACAGCACACGCTTAGTGTGTTTGCAACCTCCCCGGGTCAGATTACATCACAATGTGCAATACTTGTATCATTCAAAGTCTCTATAATTAGATGTCACTCACTGGCATAATGCGGTACATTTGGTGCTGTGTGGAACAGTTTGTGAATGCCGTGGCCACAGTAGCTTCGTACCACAGAGAAACCATTAGCCTGCGCATGCTTCTGGATGATGTTCCCCAGCTCACGATAGCGGATACCAGGCTTCACTAGAAATACAGGAAACAAACATCCTTAGGTCAAAACATAGACCCTGCTGTGCAAGCCAGCCTTCTAAAGGTCATTAGAGAACATCACATCAAATATTAAATATTACATAAGACATCAAAAGCTCATCACGCAGGGTTGAATTGTTTAGCATGTTTGCATGCACATTCATTCTCACCAGAGTCGATGGCTTGCATAAGACATTCATATGTGGTCTGAACCAATCTCTTGGCTCCCTCGTCCACTTCACCCACAAAAAAGGTTTCATTCAGATCTCCATGGTAACCATTGTGGTAAACTGTTATGTCAACTGCAGAGGAAAAAAATGATATATGATTGACCGAGCAATGTGTAGCATTAAGGGCAATTTACTGAAGTTTGAATATAGTCTGCAAGTATTACACAAAACTGAACATTACACAAGCTGGCATAAAATGATTTGATTATGCTTTCAGCTACTATGATTATGGATAAAGTAGCATCCAAATAATAATAATATGTTATGAGTGATTTCACAACATGGGCAGAAAAATTGGCTGGAGATTCTGGATATTGCCTTCCTCATAAGGTCTGTTTAATGTAAATTTGGCATCTGTAGCTGGTGATATTACAGCTCAAAAGACATACAGTCTACATGTCACTGGTCATATGTTGTTTCTTTATCTTTTATAATGACATCACAAATAAACAGCTTCATTAATGTGATTTTTTGGAAAATGGCACCTAAATGGAGGACAAAATTCAGTTCTGCAAAAGTCAGCCAATTAATTTACAGATGGAAATGTGCAGTGAATCTTTAGATAAAATCTGCAACAACAAACAAAATCTAGACTGAGAGTAAGGATGTGTTTATCCATTTAAAGGGGCCATAAGCTAAGAAATTGAATCTTATGACATCAAGGTTAAGTATTACAAATACTTAAAATATTATTGTATATTGAAACCAGTCTGCCAAATCAACAGATTGTGGAATAGGTCACTTCAATATGTAAAGGCCAAAACCCAACCTTCACAGAAGATGATCAATGAGAACAGTGCAAAATAACAAAAATAGGCAGTAGATGACCCAATTTAAAGAGACATCCAGTGAAAAAGCAGATATAAGATACCCTATATTAGGGCTGTGCGATTATTTGAAAGCATATCGAATTGCAATTTGGACATGTGTGATTCTTAATCGCCTTATGGCTTGATTTTGCCACAGTATGCTACTTGAACCAATCATAACGCAGCACGCCTAAACAGAGCACGAAAACAGGACATTTTTTGCATCTAGACACGTTCTGCATCTAAAAGCATGAGGAACGGCACGTCACTTCCTCCTTTGTCATTGTTCAGCGAGAATCAACCATTTTCTTAGAGGATGACAAACCAACAAAACATTGCTGCAGTTCCAATAAAAGTTATATGTATCAGCTCTGTGTGCATTGAATACGCGCGTGTCACTCCCAATATATGCGCAAGCCGGGTGCCTCCATTGGAAATAAGGAACTTGCGTGCACAAAAGCCACAATATGTGAACAGCCTATTTCACCACAGTGTCACAAAGAGGTCTATGATCCATGCATGGCAAAAAAATCTGTGGACACATACAAAAATACATGCAACTATTATTGAAATGTAGTCAAACAGAACATGCACGCGCGCACGTACACACAGTTGTCTGTAGACTGTTTATTTGTTTTGCCATAGGTCTGCTCTAGAGACAATTCATTACATCATTACTAGGTGATTTTTCTCTTTTTGCCTTATGTCTGTTTCACAGGTCTTTGGAAAAGATATAATCGTTTTCCTTTGTTTCAGATTCGAATTCAAACATTCATATTCACACTATAAAACATCTGTGCCTGTGAGTCAAAATCGCGATTAAAATAGAAATAGCAATATTGTTTAAGAAAATCGTGATCGGTTTCTTTGGCACATTTTGCACAGCCCTATCCTGTATTACATGCGTGTGCTGATACCTACTGTTCAATATGTCCCCCTCCTGGAGGTGACGACGGTCAGGTATACCATGACAGATGACCTCATTGACTGAGGTACAACAGGATTTGGGGAAGTTGTAGTAGTTTAGAGGTGAGGGGTAGCAGTTCCTGGCTGTACATGCCTTAACCAGCAAACATGGAAAAATCACATCAGCCAGTAGCATCAACATTTATATAGTCTGCAAATTACCACAACTGTAGGCATAACAAACAAAAATCCCTGTGCCTCCATTTATCATCCATATTGTCAAAATATAAGTCGTCAAAAACATTAAAGGTGCCGTGGAAATGCAATACCATGAGCCAGAAAGACCATTGTTTCCTCTGTCTTATGTAAATACCTTTAGTGTAAATTCCCAGTGAAAACAGGCCAACAAAACACTGACTGTAACCACACAGGATCACTATTATGAAATGCAATGGATTGGCCACTATGCTACCTAGAAAGATTACAACAATTATAATTGCAATTTTACACAGCTTATTACATTTCCTATGTTTTTGGGACTCCTATTTTAAAGAGGCATAAAGTCTGTTTAACTGTATTTATTGTTAGTGTAACATGTATGTTCTGAAATTTGCATATATTTGTAATGAGGCTACAAATATGTAGACTGCTGAATGTCATCGTTTAATGCATGTTTATGCACTTAGCTTTTGTGAACTCAGTGATTTTCTGAAGTGAAACAACAGCAATAAACTTGATAAATAAGCATGGGAGCAGAACTAATTAATATTCATGACCCTTTCAAATAAGGTAAAATCAGACCTTTCATTCTAGGGCCAATTCTTAGGGTTTTAATGGTTTTGCACTTGCCTAAGACGCATACCTACTTAGATATCAATGAACACTTTAAACAATGTTTCAATCAATTCTATGCCATATTTAATTCTCAAAATACTAAACATTTTCTGGAAAAGTACATGAGAGTTGTCTAATTTACCAAATAGAAACAAACTATTGAGAATTATTAAAGAGCAATTATACACAAGAGTATAATATCTGAAGTTAAGCATTGCTGAAAACATTGCTGGAATACACAAGTAAATACATAAAGCTGTTCTAGCGGCTTTTATATATTTCAATAGAAATAGACCTTACATATTTTTTTCTAATAAAAATAAAGAAAGAAGTTTTACCAAATGCACAGCATGGTCGATCTCCTCCGTCGTCACTCCGGGTTTCACCATCATGGCAGCAATATCAAGTACTTCTCGAGCCAGCTGAAAGACACAAGCATCTTCATTTTCAACAAACCAAACTTCTACTGTCTGCTTTAGCTCATGACAAATTTAATAGGCTGACAGTAGCTGATTTACACACACAAAAAAGGTGTGAATTTATTTTAAGCAAACTCCCTCACAAATTACAGAACAAAGAGCTGCTCAAATATAGGCATTTGTGCATCATAAATTAAACCTACCTCAAGATTACAGTGCTTGACTGTAGACAATTGAAGCTGGTTTTCTAAAATTGGGGTTTTGCGTTATATCATAATATAAAACAATTTTTTAAAATAATTTTTGTTAGTTAATGGGAGGCATGATTCAAGGAATAAAGATTCTGATCTAGGATCATCTTTAATTAAATTCTACATTCTGAAAAGTCATAACACTACTAATTGAAGTTAAACTAAAACTAGTTTACCAATTTTCCATATTCCTGCTCTCAATTATGAGGCTTTTATTGTATTTTACGTATCCTCGACTCAACATAACACTGCCAAAACCCATCCATTTCATTTATCCTTCTGCAAACAAAGTTATCACAGAATATCATATTGTGATATTGGTTTACCTTGCAGACAACTCTCATGCCCTCAATCTCTTCAGCGTTGAGGATCTTAATCTGAGACGTCCCTTTCATGGTTTGCTCTGACTCCGACATCCCTGCAGACGATGATGAGATGGTGAATTGGAGAGCAGAAAAATACACCGATACCCATCTACCCACAAAAGCATCTCACTATCACTCAAATATATTGACTAACTCTGCCTACTGACCTTCATCACAACAGAATCTCAACAGCACGGTCTCCAGTCAGCTAATGAAGACAACACAACCACTTCTTAGAGACGAACACACACACACACACACACACGGTCGCTGATCCAGTGAGGTCTAGGACGTGACAGTTCGGCAATGACGTGATCACGAACAGTTCGTGCTAGGGCTGGGCGGTATGACTCTATACATTGTGTACTTTTATAAATATAGTTTAAAGTGATCGTTCACCCAAGAAATGCAATTTCTGTCATCATTTACTCGCCCGCCACCTTTTATAAACCGTTTTTTTTCTTCTGTTGAACATAGAAGATATTGAGCATGTCTGAAACTAGTAGCCATTGACCTCCATACTATTTTTTTAAATACTATAAAATGTCAATGGCTATCGAGTTAGTAACATTCGTCAAAATATTTTATTTTCAACAGTGATCATCAGAAGAAAAAAAATCTCATAATATGTTTGGAACAACTTTCGGGTAAGTAAATGGTGAGTAGTTGGTCATTTTTAGGTGAACTATCCCTTTAATATAGCATTTGCACCAAGTTGGATGCAATAGAAACATATAATCTGCTTTATTCACAAGCGAACAAACAAATTACGAGTAATGTGAACATACAATATAATATACGTCCAAAGTAGGTAGGTATCAAGGAGGGTAATGCAATGCAAAATTGACTTCATTTCCATTTTCTACTGAATTCGCAGTAAAATTAACTATGCTTAGGGCTCAACAGCAAGGATTGCCGGCATAAAAAAGGCCTGAGATGGTTGATTGACTTGTCACTGGCCTAATCAACAAAAGTTTACAAGTTTTTACTCCATCGTAAACAGTAATGTGCAAAAATATTCCTCCTTGCAATTGCAAAACTCACTCACAGCAAGGATGAGAAGTTAATATTTGCTTTTTTTTCCCACCAAAATTTAAAAAAAAAAAGTTTAAGACAAATAACTATTTAAGATAAGTGATGTTTTTTTTTTTTTTTTACTACTTTTATCTTTGAAAACAACAACAACAACAACAACCTTAACAATCATTATAACTAAATTGAGTGCACTACTCAAAAACAATGATTTCTTTGATAACACAAAATGTTTAATTTCTATCAAATTAAAACAGTTTGTTATTAATATCGTTTTAATACTATAGCTTTGGTTGATATTATTATGATGGATTGAAGAAATTACTTTAATTTAAATATAAATTAATTGGCTTTTATGGTGGGGAAAAGGGTATTTTTGACCCTGCTCTCCATCTACTATTATCACAGGTTCCCTTGGTTGAAAACAGCAAGGTTTTAAATCCAATTCATAACAGGATCTGATCTATTTTATTTTTATATTGTACAGTCTGGTTCCAGACTTCGCTTTGAATTTTTAAATGGACAAATACATACATCTTTGTCTTATGTGAATGTAAACAGCTGAGACAAATCATATGTGCAAAAATCCTATACAAATATACGATTTTTTTTTTTGGTTAGTGAAATTTAAGCCACCACCAGCAAAAAAAATTTGATCTACTGACAAAGCCCAGCCAGCAGTAAAAAAGAAATAAAAATCTTTAGTGTTGAGCCCTAACCATTAGTCTTGGTTTAGTCATATCGCCCATCTCTAGTCCCTGCTGAATAACGATATGAGCCATGCAGAAACAAACAGGGCCATGCTACTACACAAACACTCTCGCTCACAAAACTACACCCACACTCCCTCTGTGGAGCAAACCGCTCCCTGTAAAACTGTTAAAACAAAAGACAGCACCGGCCGGACACACATGGGGAGCGGCGGGGCTTCATACCTGCCAACAACCCAACCTCTGCAGCTGCAGAGAGCGAGAGAAGAGCTTCAGACACACACTGCAGCAGCCCACCCCACACACACGTACGTACATACATACACACCGAGGTCAATGGTAACATGTATAAGGTGACTTCAGGACCACCACACACACACGCTCTTTCACATTAAAAATCTCCACGCATTCCTAGCCTAACCATTGGATGCTTTTGAAGACATTTAGGCTTTTTCAATACATCACTATTGTGCTGTTTGAAAGCCAGGGGCCGGAGACTCTAGGATGAGCTAATAACAGAGGAAAGAGAGGCAGTAACTACAGGAGCCTAATAACCAACTAATCACCAGCATAATGGTTACTTACGGGAAGATTCGGCAGCATCCGCTAATGAAGAACAAATGAGCATTTATTCACAAAACGCTAATTCATGAGAGAGGTTTCTATGAAAGTGTGTGTGCGTGTGTGTTTTCAGTTCATTTGTGATGAGGAGTACTACGCATCATTTAGAGGATCATTCAACAATTTCATTGGCTCTTAAAAGGATTCAGCCAACAGAATTAGGAATCAATGAAATAGAAGTATGGGATGTGCAATTAAATAATAGCAGTTCTGTGGGCTGTAATTTTTATTAAGATGAAATTGCAGACTGAATCAAAGAATAAAAATTTGACTAGCTGTATAATAAAGAATGTTACAACATTTTTTATTTTTTTTTATTAATCAGCTAGCTCTATGGACCTAATCAATTTCAGAAATGGACTAGTTGTGTGAATATTAAATCTAATTTAAGCGTAAAGTGTGCATGTTCCATGTAGTGCCGTTTTTAATTTACTACACACATGCTCAAGCATTTGTCTTCTCATTGTAAAGCTATGAACTTCATCCCCATAGTGGCTCTGGCAGTCATTTTGGGCATTGTATTTAATTTGGGGGAAAAATTATAATATCCGCTTGTTAAGTGTGACGTCACGTGAAGCAGCTTCCGCGTCCCAGCGATATATCAAACTGCATGGGGAGACTCAACTAATGGTAATAATAAACATTTACAAAGCGATGTAATACTTTCGAAAATCACGATCGCAAATATATTTTAAAAAATAAATAAATAAAATAATAATAATAATAATAATATTTTATATATATATATATATATATATATATATATATATATATATATATATATATATATATATATATATATATATATATATATATATATATATATATATATATATATATATATATATATATATATATATATATATATATATTCATGCCTAATAATCGATGGCCAGAAAGTGATACATTTTTTTATAAATTGTTACAATTTTGGTATTTGTGAGGCAGCAAGTCCAGAGACCGATGTGTACATTGTGATTTTATATAAAATTCACTTTAACGTGCGATAGGACTAAAAAGTTGCCATAAATGTATATTTTCTCAATTCAACTGAGCAGCGGCTTGAACAAAGAAACAGTATTCCATACGTCATCGATATGTCAAGACTTAACAAGCGGATAAAGATTGAAACCTGTCAATATAAAAGTTCAGTTTGAAGGAACCGCGACAGACTTGAAGAAATAGTGACAGAAATGACAACTGTACAGCAGAATGCATTTCTAAAAAGCTGTTTAAACAATAACAACAATTATTAGTTCTTATTTAAAAAAAAACAAAACAATTTGCGTTTTAATTAACAGGAATGACATTTTTTGAAAAAAGACACTAATTTCAGAAGGATCATAAAATGTTTGTCAAACACTTAAACTGCTGCAAAATTGATGAATATATTTTGTGATTTTCAACCAACTACAAAGGTATGTTTGATTGCAAAAAAAATATATTAAACAATAAAATGCAGTCCAGATTAAAACTGCACTGAAATAAATATTCTGGGCCAAAACTGAAACTGCTTTGGAATATATTATTTCATAGAGGTGTGAACCTACACGGGTCTCACGGTTCAGTTACAAACATCATGCCATCGATTCGGTTAAATTCGATATTTAGGTGCACTGATGATGCTTTCCACAGACAATTTTATATTTTACTTCACAGCACAACAATTCTTTTATTAAAAAGTGTAAATATATTTATAATTATATAATATTTGTCTTACAATTTTGTCCTTTAATACAAACAGTCAGATTTATGAACTGTGCCTTTAAAAACTCAAGCACATGCACAGAACAACATGAGCATTTATCGCAAATAAACAAATGTAAATCCCGCTCGCTTTCTGAGCCTTGTCGAGCGAGCTCTTACACTCATATGATTGGTCACGCGCTCGACAGAAAAGGCTGTGATTGGCTCTGGCGCAGTTCACCGATGACAAACATTGACAAACGGCAGCAGCAAACACAGCTGATCCGTGAAAGATGCGAAGGAAAAAACTCGCTATGGAGACGCGCGCTTGTCTTGATCAACAAGTATCGCTGTAACAGCAGAGAGGAGAGGAAAAGTTACCTCACGCCAACAGGTCAAAGGTCGAGAGAGAGATAGAAATTGAGTTCTCCATAGCAGGGGCTTCTGCTGTAACTTCAATGTAAGAGAAAGACTGTCCATCAAACACACGCAGTGAATTGTGCTGAGTTTGTTCGTTTTTACATAGTTGTGTTTTAATTACGCTCGCTTGCCTCCCTCGCCATAGTAAGCTACCGCAATATAGTGCATATGATATAAATGACGTCAGTACGCAATAACCGGTTATGATCCAGTTACTGAACCGATACCGAACTGTCCGCATCGTGTATACCGAAGAAACAATTAATTGACACCCCTATCATTTTAATAAAATAATAAATAAAGCAAATTTTGAGGGCCGGTTCACACCAAGCCAACTCCAAACAATTATCGTTCAATCTTTCTGCTCCACAGTGGGCAGTAGTCTGTTTTCTCATTACACAAAGGGAAACTGAACTTCCAATGCGCACAGAAAAACGACGTGTGGAACAAACCAAACCAATAAGCCCAATGGCCGACCGCCAGCTTGGTGTGTCACAGCCCTTAGACTCTTTAAATTGAAATCAATTTAAATTATATTTAAAAAAACATAGATATATAATTATATAGTATGTATACATGAGCAGAATATAGAGCTATTTTGAACTTTGACCAGAGTGTGTGCGCAAGTTAGTCACCAGCATTGGTTGGTGGAATAAACTTTTCGCTGCCATTGAAATGAATGGGTTTCATTGTGCAACACAGTGCTTCACACCATTAAATGTGATTATCAAACAATAATTTTCTGCATCTCTAGTCCAGATTTTTTAAACTTTCAATTTAAAAAACAGATTTTATAGGGTGCAACATTACTCTTCACAGCACTTAATATTTGCCAAAGTTTACAGAAAAATTAGATAAACTAGCAGGTTAGTGATGAACATTTTTAAAAGGTTTGATTTGCATTTGGACTCACTGTCTCCATTCCTAATAGCAAATATACAATTATGCCTTCCTTACACTCAAAAATAATTTGAGTTTTCTGTAAACAGTATTCTTGTACATCTTGATGTGCATGTACATTGAACTGTGGTTTAATCTGGTCAGCTGATGTGCACTTTTGCAACAAACACTCAGAATCGAAGGCCACTTTAGCTGATGAGATTGCGACCATTAGTTTAAAAGCTTGTGAGTGACCTGATGCAAAGGTCAAAAGATTACATTTTACACAGGCGGACCCAACAGACAGGGCAGTCTGTTATAAAGTACAATGACTCAGATAAAAAGCATGAGCCAAGAAAGTTAGTGCAGGTGAGAGAGGTCAGTTGGAGCAGTGGTGTGCATAATTCACAGAATGAGATCCTACTTATGCGTGAAGTAGGATCTAAAGTGGAATCTTACCCAAAGGATGATCTGCATAGTCTGGTCTCTGGATGTTACTTGGAACAAGCCGCATGGGAGTCTGAAAACAACCAAGAAAAATCATTGCAACAAACAAACGTTGGACTAGATGAATTGATTTTCTTCTACAGTAATATAGGCAAGTGTGCAAGTGCTGTCATGGTAATGTTTAGTGATGCAGGTATATTATTTTTACCATCGCTAATTCTGATTATTTACTAGCCGAATGGCAGATTCTGATACCTCAATCTGATCATTTTTATTAGCATTCATTCCTTCATTTATTGAGTGATTTTAAACTAGAGGCAACAACTGCACTTTAATCGAGATCCACACAAAGATGAAACACACAAGATCTAGGGCAGCTTAAAATAGAATGTATAATTTCAAAATTAGAACTGTAAACATAACCTGACTTTGTGTAATTATGCTACATAAAACATGCCTGTGCAAATTTAAAAACGGTTGACATACTTGAAAAAACTGCTAATTCACTCCCTTCCAGTATGTGGCACCTATATTACTTCCTTGGTTACTCATGTAAACAATATCTAAGAATAAAAAACCATCTACACTTTTAAGAGAACAGTAGATTTCATCCATAAATACCTTAAATTCCCACACAATAATAGTTAGGATTCCTTGCAATAATTCACACATAGCAAAGAGCGTGAAATAGCACCAGTGAGATTTTCAAGTAGCCCAATATTACTACTTCAATCAATAAATAAAATAATGTATGTAAGATTCATTCAGTATAATTAAGAGCCCCTATTATAAGTTTTTGGAAATTATCTTCCATGCAGTGAGTAATACAGCTTGAAGTAAATGAAAGCATTTTTAAATCTGAAACTGCACCACGTTTAAAACTATTTGAAGAGTTCAGATGCAAAACCCTCTAAATCCATCAGGCCTCTTTTTTGTAAATGAGCATTTTCTATCAGGCTCCTCTGATTAGTTACAGTAGTTTTGTTTTATATGTAATGATAAGGTTATTAGCTAGTAAATAAGATAACTTTTTTTTAAATGTCACTTTAGGCAATTCTTTGGTTTTTCACAAGGTAGATTTTCTTTTGAGTCAAAACCAGCAAAATCCCCTGCTTTTTTTTTTGCAAAAACCTCTTAATCCACGTATCGGGACAAGACAGTGTAACTCGTTGAAAATCACTAAAGATGCAGTTAGAAATTATTTTACCAAACATAAAACACATTACACAAACCACCTAAAATTTAAAATACATAAATATGTCAAGTAAGTGGCGGTTCATTCCGCTGTGGTGACCCCTGATAAACCAGGGACTAAGCAGAAGGAAAATGAATGAATAAAATCTGTCAAGTGCATTAATCGAAAACAATTAAATTTACATTAATACAATTCTTACAATCTGTTACCCTTTCTGATATTTGGGATTTAGATTTCATCTAAGTAGAACAATGTAAACATGTCAAACTAAGCTTGTTAGAGTCAAACAATGTAGTGTAAACCATTGTGAAACATCACCTGTGCATTGTCCATATAAAAAGCTAATCAGGCGTATAGGTAATATGAAGGCATATAAATAATGTATAGTTTTACAAATTCTATTTATCTTTTATAAATTAGCTTTCATTAAAATACACCGTCTACTGGACAAAAATAGGATGCCTCTCAGACACTTTTAAAAGCGGTCATTCATTCATTCATTCATTCTCACCATACTCAAGGTCTTGGTCTCTTTTTGTCTCTTGTTTGTAGTTTGTTTGTTTGTAGTTTGTTATTTGGAGTTGCTGTTTAATGTATTGTAAATCCGACTCATTCAAAGTAGCGTCCCTGCACAAAACCACGTTATGAACGCATGCTACACTTCCGACTGTACAGTGTGTTTTTTTTTTTTCTTATAATGCACAGAGTTGAGGTAAGGGACGTTTTCATTTGCCATTCACTGAGTCGGACAGGTTTATGCAGTTCATGCAACTCCATCTTTTAAAATCTACTTCTGAATCTGAATAAAGCAGTCTCCTCATAAAAGCCGGCGTATCAGCGTGCTGCTACATTGAAAACATATGATTCGAAACACGCCTTCTGATTGGTTCTCTGGACATAGCGGCTTTTGCTGTCAAAGGAAAGTGCCGTTTAGAGGCTCTTGCCAACAAACTGTTATTTCTGAAAAGGCTGATGCTGCGATTTAAATGATTTGAAGCAAAAATATTTGTTGAACATGTACTACATGCCTAAAGCATTAGCTCAATGTCAATGGCGTTTAGCGGCTTTTGCATCTGAACTTTTGCAATTATTTATTCTCAATCGTCTTGGATTCAAATCTTTAACAGTTTCGTACTGATGTTGATACGAAACATTACCATGCGCCATATGAGGCGCTGGACTAGAGCTGCACAATATTGGAAAAATCTGACATTGCAATCTGGTTATTGTTGTATAAATAATAAATAAATAATAATATCTTTATTTGGTTATCTTTAATAAATTATCTAATCCTGCAATGTAATTATTGCAGATATACACATTGCGATATCAATGCTCAAACAATATTGTTCAGCCCTATGTTGGAACCAGAAAAAACTCAAACCCGCCCTTTAAACACTAGCGGAGTGTGGGGGGATGAGATTGATCATGACAGAATATAAGTGACCACACAGATCACTGTGAGATGTTTCAAGACGCGGCTATACCACAGTATAGCCAGGCCAACCTTGTGCTAACACAATGATGGTTGATGGTTAATACAATAACCTACCCTGCAACGCAGGATTCGCAGGCCGTTTGTTATCATCTGCACCAAAAACTATTATTGTATAGGACTTTGTCAGTACAAAGTTCATATGGATCAGTTGCTTCTTCCTCTGGATCACAACCAGTTAATTGGGATTAAAACGGTTGCCTCCTTGTTTTCTATTGCTTGCAAAATATGTATTTAATTGTGTGCTGTAAATTGCATAATGTTGTATCTCTCTGGTTAACTCTTCATAGGGATTTTCACACATTGTATATAAAACTGCTTTCTTTACTGATTTGAACCCATTTCTGAGCAAAATGAGTCACTGAACAAATCATATGGGATAATTAGGTAAAAATAAATACATATTATAAGACTATGAAAGTGTATTTTGTCTTTGCATGCATATCAGCCTGCTATTGGAGATGCCCAAAAATAAAATATGACCTTTTATAAAGCATAATAGGGGTTCTTTAAGTATAGACATTAACTTTCACTTCAGACTTTGGAACATAAACCACCAGCGTCTGGTTCCAGTTTGTTGTCGGTCAATCAGTGCATCTCTAATATTATTACATATTAATGATCTATTAACGCTGTCAGTGCTCATGTTCATTCCTTGTCTGCCGTGTCCTTACCAGCGGATAGTAGGGTCGCAGTTTACCAGTGTATCTGTACCCGGGCCATGGGTCTGTATTGACTTCTTTCTCCACACAGTTCTTTCCCTCATCACTTATTTTGTCTTCCTCTGCAGACAAGATGGCAGATATTAATTATGTTATTATGCAAGACATGATTTGTATAGTACACACAAAATGCAAATGTAAAACTGATCACCATTCAATACTGAAAGCAGTTAAAGCACACGTACTTGCTTTTTTGTGGAGCAGTTTGTGGGTGGCCCAGCTGCCTTTGAAACATTCCTGAAAACACACAAGATGTTATGTGTTAAAAAAAAAAAAAAAGAGTCCCTGAAATTAGCTTGAGGCATCTATATGTTAGCGTACAAAATTATACTGCTGTTTTTGAGGAATTCTGTGCTCTAAAATGGTTCTTTTGAAAAACAATAAAATATCTGATAAACCAAAGATGGATTAATTTAAAATAGTACAAACATTATAATGATCAGCACAACTGAACACAATGGGAAATTATGTCACAACAGGCAACCTTTAAAGGGTCACGAAACACCAAAGCACATTTTTTGAGATGTTGACAGTCATAGATGTCATAAATTGTTATACCACGTTGCTAAAAACACAATTAGGAAACATATTTCACAAAAAAAACTGGTAGTTTTTGCGTTGTTTTGCGCAAATTCGTTCTTCCGGTTTGAAAATAAATTTTTAAGCAACGTCACGGCAATGAGATTGTGTAAATTCCAGCTTGGAGACTGGATGTCCGTACCAGCCAGTACAAAATGATGTCATTGAGTTTTCAGCATTAATTCATAAGAAAGACTTGGTTTGAACCAATCAACACGCTTTAATATGAATGATATGCAACTTTATTAAAATGCATGATATAGCTTCGAAGACTCCTTTTACCTGTTACAATGTTCAGAAAGAAGCCACGTTGTGTTGCCAACCATAATTCAAACAAGTAGTAAAAGAATTGTTCGGAGACATGAGTCGTCAGTATTGCGTTTATAAATGTGCCGCAATGAAGGTTTTGTTTTCCCCGCGATGCATTCCCCACGACACTTTTATGCATTGCTGCGTGTGGACCACATGTGTGGATGACAGTGGTCTGCTAACACACAAAAAAGTTTGTCAGGAAGATTTTTTTATCCGGGAGCTTTTCACATCTGGAAATGGTGAAATCTGGATTTCCCATTTGTTTCCTTTAAAAAGAAAAAAAAAAACGATTCCAGTTCATGGCCCTTTAAAATAAAAGAATGGTCAAACATACTCAAATATTTTGATAGCACGTGACCATTTTACAATAAATACTGCAATGGAGATAGATATAAGATATATATATATTAGTTTTGATCCAAAATGTCTCCCTGCAATAGACTAAAAATTATCCTCTTCTTTTGTTTTTAAGTAAAATCTATTTTACAAAGTTTAGAGTAGCACTTTAGGCTCTGCTTTAACTTCCCATCTGCATAGGAAGTATAAGCTGACAGGTGTCGCTGACAAGTTATTTCATGGGTCTTTAATCAAATAATATGAATGCATGTTGAAAAAAATGTATCCAATTGTAATGTAATGTTACTTTGTGTACTGCCAAACATATTGTTTACTTGTGACTATAGTAAAAAACATGTCTGCATATCACAGTCATTCTGCTTTTACTTAATCTTTTGATTTTGACAAAAAAAAAAACATTAAAAACGTTCAGAACATCACACAATATCTGCATAAGTCGCTTGTCGTGGAGACAAGGAGACATTATTACCATGTTTGCACTGGGTCAGTCCCGCTTGCCGCCAAGGTAGGTGATGCAGACATTCACACATGAATGAACGTTATGAAAACTAAAGTTTGTTGTACGGTTGGTGGTTCAATTTCGTTATTTGGTACGATTGCATTAATATCAGAGGTGAACTGGATCAGAGTTTGCACAATCCATACCCCAGACCACCTCAGAGTTCATGCAATTCATAACACACCAGAGCTGTAGGCCTAGTCTATGCAGTGTGTAAACTTACACACTATGCAGTGTGTAAACCTAAACTTACTGCGCACCATGTTATTGCACTCCAATATCTCTGAGGGAGATTATGTTACCCGGTAGACAATATTAACTTGAGAGACTTTAAAAATAAAGGGTATTTTAAAAAAGGAACAACACGCAAATCAGCAACAAATAAAACTGGTCCCGTGGAGTTCAGCACTTGCCAGTCTATACTGTGTAGTATATAGCGCCCTTATGCAGCGCGTGTCAACTGCCGCTGGTGAGAGAGTGCTCAAAGCCGGTACCGATATAACCAAAAGCAAGATCATATCATTATAAATATTTCATTAATAATACTTATCGAAATATTTATACATTTACATGTTGTTTAGTGAGACTGTGTGAACTGTATAGGCTGTCTGTTCAAGCTATAAACTGAGCTATAAACACCGCGCGCGGTGACCGCAGTGATGTTTAGCTCTGACGAGGCGCTTTTATTTAGCCTGTAGACTTTAGATTTTTACATAATGTTTCATTACTTAACATTTCTTTCATTTTTTTTTTTATTTATAGTTTATATATAAAATGAGTGCTTGTTTAGTTGTGATCATTATGCAAGAATCATATTTCATATTCGGTTTATTCTTCAGTAGCCTATAGATTTGTTAATAATGTATTTTATAAATGGATTGTTTATAAGGACTAAGCTTTTAATATATAATACATTAGGCTAATTAATACATTAAGACATTGAAGTCAGGTAGGACAACAAAAGACAACCAAATAGGTTACCCCTGTTGGCAAATGTAACCAAAAAGTAACTGCGTGTGCGCAACAAGCTGTGCATCTGAGAGAGTGTTCAGCACGATGGGGAACATAGTGAGCCCCACAAGATCCCATCTTAAGCCAGAGAGGGTGAACATGTTGGCCAGGTTTCCTGGCAAAGAAGATGTAGACTGCATTGTTAATAAATGCCAATTTACAGTGTTTTTGTTTATTTTTATTTTTTTCAAAGACTGCCGACCTATCTTTTGTAACCTAATGTCATTTTGCACGTTTGTCTTTAAGATTTGTTTCTTGTTCATTTATTTTAACTTTGTGCAATTTAATTATTTATTTTTCTATTTAATTTTCTTATTCGTTTTAAAACCATTCTAACACAGGCTACGCAATAAACGTTCTATGGTTGTTATTTGTTTGGTTACAACTTCCAGTTTTTTTAACCTGTAGCATTGTTGTGTTTTTTTCGTTATGCTAATAAAAGTTCTGTTTAATAACAGTGATTTTTGTTGTTGTTTCCTTGCCGTTCATTCAAACAATTGACGCAAAACTGAAAGTATAATACGCACGCATTTATAAGCTATTTAAAAGCAGAAAAAAGACACATGTCGATTAACCGGTGGGGAAATTTCCTCATAGTCACAACCCTACTCTTAATTTCGACGTACGCACAAAAAATAAGTGTTCCACACAGGCCAGGTACCCATGGAGGTTTGGCACAAAATGAGGGCGAGCTACAGTGCTGCATCTAATAAAGACAAAAGTGAATGAGATGCAATCGGTGACATGTCATAACGCCCTGACCTCATATCAGCCTCTCAACTCCATGAGCAAGACAGCAGATCTGCCCTGCAACAGGTGCTACAGTCTGAGGAGGTGTCTCGACATGTCATCAGATCTCTACCAAGACAGCCTTTTGAGCACACGCCCCAAAACACATAATGCCCAATAGCTGGTCTTTGCCGGGCACTCCCAGCATTGCCTAAATAAAAAAAAGCGAGCTGCCCATTTTGACAGCAATTTTACCTTTATGCCCATGTGGCTCACAAAACGCAGATGATGCGCACGATGCTGTCTAGATAGGCAGTTCGCTGTAAGTTAAAACGCAGCCTTGACTAGAAGTGTACAAGCTAATAATCTACCAAACAGATCCAGTTAGCTAAAACAAACAATAAAAACAAACACAATGCCCACAATGCTGTCTACCTAGGCAGCTCACAATGAATTTAAACGCAGCCTCTAGGCTAGGAGTGACCAGAAAGAAAAAAATTAATCACAGGAGAATGAACGGAGGCAGGGTCAAGTTCTACACTCCCCTGCAGTGATGTATGCATCCTGTTATCATTAAACATTGGCGATTAGAATTTGAGTAGCTGTGAGGTTTATGCATTGATTGAATGAGCAGCCATCGGGCCACGCTAAACCGAACTCATTTAAAGCACGCGGAGCAGAGACAACTCGCGTGCTTAGATTTTCACTTCGCGTTTAAAGTTAAACATCTATGGCAAACCTCTCGTCAAGTGTAAAACTTTAATACAAACGTCAACGCTCAAACTAAAGTTTAAAGCGTCTGTTTGTGGTGTAAGGACAGCTAACAAGCTAACGCTGAGCTCGTAGGCCGGCAGCGTGACATGCGCTACAAAACCCGAGAGCGTCGCTTCATTTTTTTTAAAGCAAAGGGTGTCGGAGCTTCACCTGAGAGCAAAAGTAGGAGCCTTGAATGCCAAGTTTAATGCAGGTGGGACACTGGAGTTTGGCTTCGCTGTGGCAGCCTTCCGTCTCGCACTCCCGTGTCTCCACCGCCGCCATGCTTCTGCTGCTGTCGGTCAGAGAGAGAGAGCCGCTGCTGTCTGCTGCTGCAGTCATCTGAGATCAGAGGGAGGGACTCCGACACCACCTTGCGAATTAATGCGAAATGGAGACTTTCTTTACCTTTTTGATATTTATTCGGAGTTCCTCATTAAAGCTATATTTAAACATGCCAGACAAAGTTAGTTCATACATCTTTCCCTCCTCCGAAGGAAATAGTTCCAAAACAAGCCAGGGCATCAAAAAGTCACCAAGCAACGCAGGCCAAAAGCTGGATTGGAGCACCGTAAATGAGTGGAATGACTTCTTCCCCTGATCCGCTCACTGTGTCTACACTCCGGGTTTTATGATTTTCCGCACTTTTTTGCATTTCTGGAGAAAAATATTAAACACAAATGAGTCAAAAATAGGAAAAACTCAATTTTGCAAGTTCTCCTGATCATAAAATGTTTGTATGTGAGTTGACCAATCTGTTTGGGTCCGTGTATTTTGTATATGAATTCAGATCAGTCTACAAACTACATTTACAAAATGATCTATAAACAATGTAATTCAATAAGTGTTTTCTTTCTTTTTTCTTTTATAGATCTTGAGGATTCTGTCAGAACTAGTTTTTGCTTTAAAAAAAAAAATCCCCAGCCACACTGAAAAAATTATTCAAAGATGATTCCTTGGATTTACTCAATTTTTTTTACGTTAAGTGGTTGTAAACAATTTATTTGGGCTGAATTTAAACAAACAAATTAGGTTGAACATTGCTCAATTTAATTTGTTTGTTTAAATTCAACACAAATAAATAGTTTGCAACAGTTTTGCATTATTATTATTCATTTTTTATCATTATGCTTTAAACAACAGATACATGACAATATAGTAAACAAAACAATGCCAGGGGGATAAAAAGTAGGCTAAATAATAAACAGTACAAAAAAAATAAATAAATAAAACAAACATAAAAATAAAGAGTATAAATAATTAACTAAAATTCTACTGTGTTGCATGTTAAGGGCACGTGGAACCAACAAGGCGATAATGACACTTTTATGCTAAGTTGAAGCCAAATGGGCAATTACATATTTTTAAAAGTAGGCTAAATTGCAAACGAGTCAATGCAAAAGTGAGAACAGAAGCGGATTACCATCCCGCAGAACCCATGCTGTGTTGGCCCATCAGAAAGGAGAAAACAGCATGCACGCTGATGTCATGAGGTGAAAAATCCACACTGACACATTGTACCCAGAGTTTTGGAAAATCTTTACCCTGGCCGGAGTTTTTAGAAAGGTTCGGTTTCAGTCACCTGACACTCATGTGAACAAACCACTCATATGGACAAACCGAGTCGAAAAAAGCATTTTTTAAAAATACCCGTGTTCGAGTGGACAGGGTCTTAGTGTTGTAGGTTTCATGGATAAATTTGACCAATCTAATGGTCAATCTTCATTGTACCAGTAAGAGCAGAGTGTGAAGCTTAAATTAGCAGAGCAATAGCCCAGTTTTGCTTAAAATATTGTTCAAAAGAGGACAAATTGTTGGTGGGCGTCTTGCTGGCATACCTGGATTGTTTCCAAAAAACATTCATCTCACCGCAAAATTAAATGTGCACCTTAACTCTTCTGTTTCCACCAGAACTGTTTGTTAGGAGCTCCACAGTGTCAATAGAAATGTCTAGGCTGCTATAATCAAACCTTTGGTCACTTATGCCAATGCCAAACGGCAGTTTTGAAAATCTTGGGCTGTGGAAATTGTGAAACGTATTGTTCTCTTATGAGTCCACCTTCACTGTCTTTCCCACATCCGGGAGAGTTATGGTGTGGAGAAGCCCCAAAGAAGTGTACCACCCAGACTGTTGCATGCCCTGAATGATCATGGGAGAGGATCAGTGATGGTTTGGGCTGCAATATTATGGCATTTCCATGGCTCATTATTTGTGCCAATGGGCGTGTCACTGCCAAGGACTACCAAACCATTCTGGAGGGCCATGTGCACCTAATGGTTCAAACATTGTATCCTGAAGGCAGTGCCGTTTATCAGGATGATAATACATCAATACACAAAGCAAGACTGGTGACAGAGTGGTTTAATAAACATGAAAGTGAAGTTGAACATCTCCCATGGCCTGCACAGTAACCAGAACATAATATTATTGAGTCACTTTGGGTTGTTTTGGAGGAATGAATCTGGAAACATTTTCTTCTACCAGCATTATCTAGTGACCTGGCCACTATTCTGCAAGAAGAATGCCTCACAATCCCTCTGGCCACTGTGCAGGACTTGTATCTGTGATTCCCAAGACTACATTGCTACATTGGCCGCATAAGGAGGCCCTACACCATACTGATGAATTATTGTGGTCTAAAACCAGGTGTTTTAGTTTCATTGTTCAACCCCTGTATTTATGTATGTATGCATTTATTTATTTATTTATTTATTTATTTATTTATTTATTTATTTATTTATTTATTTATTTATTTATTTATTTATTTATTTATTTATTTATTTAACTGTCTGAGTCTGTGGATTCAAAAGAAAACCATTAGAATTTAAAATGTTTTATAAACCAAGTTTCAAAATAGTGTTATGCAACAAATTGTTCTTAATATACAAAAAAAGTATATTATATTAACATTAATTAAATCCGTCGTCCATTTCATTTCAATTACTATTGTGTAGCATCAGAATTAGGGTGAGTTTCTCTTTACTACACTCGACTAGGTGTTGCTCTGCCCCACACCAGAGTAATCTCAACTAATCCTTTTAGTGTTTGTCTTAATCTACAGTGGTGTTTGGGAATGTCACACTCCTGTTCAGACAGAGAGTATCACTTCTTTTCTGGGACAGCAGTGTGTGAGATACTTAATGTGCCTCTTAGGGCAATGTATTCTCTTCTGTATGCAGATCTCTCGTTGTGCTTGGCTTTGGTGGTCTGTGCTCAGAGTCCAGCATGTCCTTCTCCGTGCACGTGTGTGCTCCAGGGTCGCAGTGATGCCAAAGGACTAAGGTACAAATTGATTTTTCTGTAATCTCTTTTGTCTGGTCAATTCTGTGCTCCTGAGTTTTTCAATCCACACACTTTTTTCCTCAACTGTCTTGTTTTCTTGTAGTCTTGTAGCACGGACTAGAAAAAGTGTATGGTAAAAGTATTCTCTTTTGTAAAGTATTTATGCATTTTATTTATTTTCTTACACACTTAAATGCTCTCATAAAAACTGTTCACTGAAAGATTTTATGGGGAACCCAACATTATTCTTCTGTGGAAAAAACAAAGCAAATAAATTGTTTTGGAATTGTTTTTTAAAGAGTACACTGTAAAAATATATCTGTAAATGAGCAATTTTCAAAATTTCATATATTCATGTTTTTATTATTATTATTATTATTTATTTATGCTTTTTAATTTTATTGTGGGACCTTAATCTTTTCTCCAACAACTTTTGATGGTTATAAGTTTGAAAAAGTGATGTTTAAATTGTTTGATGTGATATATTGTATGGTTATAAACTGGCAATAAGCTGCCAGTACATTTTCTGTTATTTAAAGACTTAATTCTCTGTATATTGTTTATTATACAATATATTGTTTCAGAAATAGTTTCGACTAAAACTAGTAATAGTCACTTTAATGAATTGCCTGTTGAATTTTCCTCATCAAAAGTCGACAGAGCAGAGATCGACATCACATAATACAATTCACAACCGTAAATAAACAGAAAAAAATCAAATGTAGATCATGATATATGGAAAGTGTTAATTATTTGTTGTATATTATTCATTCATTCATTTTCTTTTCGGCTTAATCCCTTTATTAATCTGGGATCACCACAGCGGAATGAACCGCCAGGCTATTCAGCATATGTTTTACGCAGTGGATGCCCTTCCAGCCGCAACCCAACACTGGGACACACCCATACACTCTTGTGTTTACACACATACACTTGCATGTCTCTGGACTGTGGGGGAAACCGGAGCACGCGGAGAAAACCCACGCGAACATGGGGAGAACATGCAAACTCCACACAGAAATGCCAACTGACCCAGCCAGGGCTCAAACCAGCGACCTTCTTGCTGTGAGGAGATTGTGCTACCCACTGCGCCACCATGACGCTCTGGTTATATTTTATTCATTTATTAGTTCATTTTCTTTTCAGCTTAGTCCTTTTATTAATCTAGGGTCGCCACAGCGGAATGAACCGCCAACTTCTCCAGCATTTATTTATTTTTATTTATCAGGATCCTCATAAGCCACAACCAAGGTAGTGGCTATTCTTCCTGGGGTTCATCGAACACACTACAAAATTACATTAATACATAACAACAAGACCAATAAAAACATTCATCAATCACAAAATTCATACATTACATCCAGATCAACAATCCACTTAATATTGTGCCATTAAATATTTCTTAAACGATTTTTTTAAACCTCATTTTACTTGTTACAAAGCATGTAATGTCTGATGGCAATTCATTCCATGTTTTCATTCCTCTATACATTACAGTCCATTGCTTTGCATTAGTTTTTAAAACGGAAGCAAAAAAAATTCCTTCTGATGTATGCCTGGTGTTAAAATTATGACTAGCATTACTATACAAAAGTTGACAGTACAATACACTTGGAACTCTTGACACAGAAATATTTCTTATGAAACACAGCAGAGAAACAATTACCCTATTCTTCACATATCCTTCACCAACCTAAAGTTTTATGCATCTTCATAATATTAACTCTTCTATTGCAGTGTAAAATTAGTCGTGCATCTCTATTCTGGACTAACTGTAAGTCTTTACTTGATGCACTCGACCCTACCACTGGACAGTAATCTAGATAAAAACAAACATATGTTTTACACATCGGATGCCCTTCCAGCTGCAGCCTGGGAAATCACTGGGAAACATCCATACACACTCATTCACACACATACACTATGGACAATTTAGCCTGCCCAATTCAAATGTACCACATGTCTTTGGACTTCTGGGGGAAACCGGGGCACCTGGAAGAAACCCACACGAACATGGGGAGAACATGCAAACTCAACACAGAAACGCCAACTGACCCAGCCGAGGCTCAAACCAGTGACCTTCTTGCTGTGAGGCGAATGTGCTACCCACTGCACCACCATGCAGCCTGGTTATATTTTAGTGTATAATAAATTGTGTATAAAAAAAACAGATAGTTTCCTAATGTCCTGACAGAAAATTACCTGTAGCTAAACATGAATATACATACCTATATCAAGGTACAGCTTATTATCAACAGCTTACAGCTATGAGAACCTGCTAGCTGCAAAGGACATCTAGTTATTTATTTATTTCGCGCAGGGATTATGAATATGAGCTGTATAAATATATTTGGTATGGTGAGCTGCACACAGGTTGGAAAGATTTAGCATTAAAATTTCCTATTCACTTATAATTCAATATTCTTTATCAATTTATATTTTATATTTGTGTTTTTCATAGAACTGTGCTCTGCAAGAACCCGGCCTTGACTTCCGTTCCAATAGATTTGCCAAGTGACACGGTGAAGTTTCGTCTGGAGCGCACCTCTGTTTCCAGGATCTTTAGAGGAGCTTTCTCAGCCATGCCAGAGCTGCTTTATTTATGGCTTACATATAACTCTATCTCCGTCCTGCACCCAAGGAGTTTCACAAACTTGTCTTCCCTACATGAGTTACGACTGGACGGGAACCTGCTGTCCACCTTCCCCTGGGAAGGGCTCAGGGATATGCCCCGTCTGCGAACTCTTGGACTACACAATAACCGCCTGGCACGAATCCCACTCCTGGCTGCCCGCTACCTTAGAAATGTGACTTACCTGGATCTCTCGAGCAACAGGCTGAGCACTCTGGCCAATGACCTGACGGCTCTCTGGCTGTTCAGTGACGGCAATCAAACCCAGCGCTCCTTTGTTTTAGGTAAAACATTCACATCCCATTTCCATTAAATGCTAGTTCAGAGCTAATGTTATTGCTGGTTCTGAATTGTTTCAACTTGTGAGCCATCTAAGAACCATTTTGCTATTCCATTGGCTTGAAAGCTACAACAAAGCCAAGCATTATATACAAACATACCATCAACAATAGTGATTTTGCTAATCTATATCGGCATCCTAACACCGTGTATACAACATGTTTGTGCAGCTCACCATGATATGTAAAGATGCATTGTTAGCATTGTGTTTACCTGCTGTTTTGGTCAAAATACAGAGCACCAATTTTAAACTACCCCCTGGCCCTGAATTAGCACCCATACTTCCCCCATGGAAAGAGGGTAACAGAGAAACCACAAATGTTGTAGACCAAGGATTTGTTCATTTCTGTTTCTAGAGGGCCAAAGTTCCTCTGACTCAGTTTGCATTCAACACACTTGTCAGGTGGTATTTGGTGAGTCTGAACACAATGAACAGGTGACGGACCCCAGCATGCACATGACGTCAGATTGATTTTGTACCCCAATGTGGTGGGATGTTGCATTTGGTTTGGAAATGAAAATCGGGTTGACGTCTGAACCCAAAGTCAGGCAGATGTCAATGTCCAACGTCATACAGACGTTGCATTTTGGTTACTTTTTAACACAACCTAAATACAAACAAATATAAACGTCTAATGATGTTACAGCTTGACATTGTGTGAGGGTTACCACTATGACATCTATCAGACGTTGCATTTTGGTTGCCATACCTGATGAAAAAATGTCAGTATTTGACATCAATGTGACGTTGGTATAAGATGTTGGCTCGATCTTGGATTTTGGTCACTTTCCAACACAAGCCAAAATCAACCAAATATCAACATCCTTTCACGTCGTTATTGGACGTCAAAATAACAATGTCCTTAGGTGACCTACAGTAAATCTAACCTAATATTTACATCTTATGACGTTGTGTGTCTGCTGGGACTGCATCTTTAATCCTTCAACTGGTTGACTTTTAGTCCAAAGGTTAGCATTAAAATTATAAAACCCCAAAAGTTGCTTAGAATGGTGTTATGTACATAATTGAAAATATTTCTTAAGTCAATTGACATCACATAGGCAAACGCCAAAAACACCAACCAATTAGTTGGCCATTGCATTTATAATGTTGTGAAAAAACTACTGTTGAGTTCAGACTGCCCCAAAAACTGCCACGCATAATAGTTATGTAATTAATTAAATAATTTTAATTTAACAAATGGAAAAATGTCTTACAATAATCCAGTAGCACACCCTGACTGGCCTTCAAACAACTCTAGTAGTTAAACCGTTAGCTAGCAGCTAGCAGCACACATGCAAACATAGACACTACCAACGTCAGTGACACCCTCAAATCATTAATGTCTCATGGTAATGAAATACTTACCCAACCTGACTGGCTTACACAAACACATGCGTGATATCAGTGTGATCTGAGAGTCTTCAGTCTTTTGATGGCTCACTGCGTTCCTACAGTGGAAACCAAAGCCTTCTCTGATTCACTGTGCTTATGTAATCCGTGAACACCTCTGAAGACTAAATAGCTGTTTCGTCATCCTGCATTTTGAAGTTTAACATAAAAAAAAACAATGATAGAAATGTCAAATTATAAACAAAAACTCTTGTACTGAAAAATAAACAGGCAGCATGGTGGCTCAGTGGTTAGCACTGTCGCCGCACAGCAAGAATATTGCTGCTTCGAGCCCCGGCTGGGCCAGTTGGCATTTCTGTTTGGAGTTTGCATGTTCTCCCCATGTTCGTATGGGTTTCCTCCAGGTGTTCCGGTTTCCCACACAGTCCAAAGACATGTGCTTTGGGTGAATTGAATAAACTAAATATGCCATATTGTGTGTTTGAATGTTTGTGAATGTTTCCCAGTACTGGGTTGTGGCTGGAAGGGTATCCGCTGCGTAAAACATAAGCCGGAAGAGTGGGCGGTTCATTTCTGGTGTGGCGACCTATGAAAAAGAGACTAAGCCAAAGGAAAATGAATGAATGAATGAATGAATAATAATAATGTTTACCCTCCCTTTAGGTGGTTTTTGACTTGAGTGAAAAGAGTTCAAATAATGAGATGCAAATAATACTACTTTGCAGTAAATGCACAGTTTGCACCATCACAATTGTACTAAACATTCGCTCACCTTCAAGTGGTTTTAATTGTTTATGAGTTTACCTTTCCTTTTGAACACAAAAATTATTTTGAAGTATGTTGGATAGCTAACAATTGGTTTTCATAATAGGTAATAGGAGTCAGTGGCTTTTAGTTTTCACTGGGTGCTCCAGTTTACCACACAGTCAATATAGGTGAATTGGATAAACTATATTAGCCCTATAGTGTATGAGTGTGTGAATGAAAGAGTGAATGGGTGTTTCCCAGCATTTCCCAGGTAATTAATTGTTGTATTAAGTTAATGCACTCAGTGCTGGGCTGTGGCTGGAAGGCATACGAAATATGCAATAATAGTTGGAGGTTCAGGGCGGCAGGGTGGCTCAGTGGTTAGCTCTGTTGCCTCACAGCAAGAAGGTCACTGGTTTGAGTCCCGACTGGCCCAGTTGGAATTACTGTGTGGAGTTTGCATATTCTCCCAGTGTTCGCGTGGGTTTCCTCTGGGTGCTCGGGTTTCACCCACAGTCCAAAGACATGCGGTTCAGGTGAATTGAATAAACTAAATTGGCTGTATGTGTATAAGTATGTGTGTGAATGTCAGAGTGTATGGGTGTTTCCCAGTACTGGGTTGCGGCTGGAAGGGATTCTGCTGCATAAAAAATATGCTGGAATAGTTGGCTGTTCATTCTGATGTGGCGACCTGATAAATCAGAGACTAAGCCAAACAAAATGAATGAGTAATTGGAGGTTCATTCTGCTGTGCCGACCGTTGATAAAGCAGCGACTAAGCTGAAGGAAAGTGAATATGAGTAAATCATGACCGAATTTTCTTTTTTGGGCAAACTATCTTTTCAATGTGAATAATAGTGTATGGAAACACCTTTGTTGAATATATTGTAGCGAAATAAGATTAAACCAGGCTGATATCATGAGAAAACGTAAGTATTTTACGTTTTGTCAGTTTAGTGGCTAATTCATACAAGTTCAGTTGTACGAAATTGTACGATTTTAAAAAGGAGGCGTGGCACCTAACCCCACCACTAAACCCAACCATCATTGGGGGATGAGTAAATCGTACTAAATTGTATGATTTAGATTGTACGAATTCATACGAATTAGCCACTAAATCAAAAAGCTATGAATTGCCGTGAGATTGTATTGGATTAAATGCACGTGACTAATCGGCTGTTTCACTAATATCAGAGTAACTGCGACACTGCTAAGACATTTATAACTTAATTGCTTATTTCTGCAATCCTGTCTCCATTTTGCTTGTTCCATTTTATTTACTGCTGGTTACCAGGTTACCAATAACATTATCAGCTAGTCGACAGACTTGATGGAAATGCACCTAATTTGCATGTTTTTTTTTTTGCAATAAAAGTAAAAAAAAAAAAAAGCAAATTAGGTGAATTTCCATCAGGTTTTTTTTTTCAGGTAGATGACAATTAATATTATTGGTAACCTAGTAACCAGCAAATAATTCTTGCCATCCCTGCTGAAAACAAACATCAGAAACCATCACATAAATTCTTATGGTTTTCACTGCAAATACTAGGCTATTAAAAACATTTTTAATACTTTTTTAACAAGTTTAATAAAATTATTACAAACCTTCCAATTATAACCATCAAAACCAATATATTTTGATATTTGTTTCTGGTGTGTTTTGGAACACATTCTATTAGGATTTATTGGTTTTACTTTTAACAAAAATGACCAGTATAGAGACAAAAAGACCAATACAGTTTCCATTAAAACCAATGCAATTTTCTTTAAGCCACTGAAACCATTACAGATACTATGATGGTGTCTATATTTTTTTTCTGAAGCGATGTCATCCATTTCATTCCTTTCACAGGTCTTCAGGACAACCCCTGGGTCTGCGATTGTCGGCTTTCCACCTTGCTTGACATTAGTAGAGGCCCAGAAAGCTCTCTGGTGCTGCTGGACCGCTTCCTGACATGTAGTGAACCTTTGGATCTAGCTGGAGTTCCCTTTCAGAGCGTAGAGCTCAGCCGCTGCCGCAGGCCGTATGTGGTGACGTCTGCCACAAAGATCACCGCTCTGCTGGGCAGCACTGTCCTGCTCCGCTGTGAGGCCACAGGACACCCGACGCCAGCACTCATGTGGATCAAATCTGCAAAACACAACCTTTATAACCAAGGTATCTTGTTAAATGCTAGTCTGGTGTATTTTCATAGTTGTCAGTGTTGTTATTGTCAGCTGAAATGAAAATATTCAAAATCTTATTAAACTAAAAATTTCAATGTGTAATCAAAATTTAAAAAGTATTAAAAATATTTTGATTTGATGAAATAAAGCTGAAATAAAAAAATGTAAATATGAAAAATGCAAATATACCTGAAATTAATATTGTGTTAACAAGTTAAATAAAATAGCTTTGTTGAAGTTAAGCTACTGAAATAAATTTAAATTATTTATAATTGTAAAAAAAATATTTATTAGATTAGATGATTAGATTAGATTCAACTTTATTGTCATTACACATGTACAAGTACAAGGCAACAAAATGCAGTTTCGGTCTAACCAGCAGTGCAATAGCAGCAAGTGCAGGATATAGGTATAAGTTATAAAGTGCAGTTATAGAAAAACTATGGTAATATTTACAGATGGATGTACTATGAACATTATATACAGGTTGTATTAGCTATGAACAGATTTACAATAAATGAAAATATGTACAGGATGCTATTAATAATCAGGAGTGTGCAAATAGATAAACAATTACAGATGTCCATGTGCAGTGGGTATGTACAGTACCCACTTATACATACAATTGTCAAAATCACATGACAACAAATGTAATTAAAGAAATAAATCAGTCAAATTAATAATTCAAAATACTACGTAATGGTATTTTGCTAACATTTAGTAATACTTAGGCCTTGTGTGCTGTTGGGGATGTTTTCGTCCACTCTGAGGTAATTTTGAGGCTTAATTTGGCCACAAATGTCTCTGTTTTTTAGCAAATAGAATGAATTTTGGTGACAAATCTTTTTTGACACATTTTTGTTCCCCCAAAAACTCAACCTTAATACACTCAGGCCAAATTGACAGTTTCAGTTCAGTTTCAGTTTCCTTTATATTTGTCATTCAAAACATCACAATAAATTGTAATGCAGAACGAATTACGTTGCATCAGACCCAACATAAACATAAAAACATCAAACACTATAAAAACCTAACTCAATAAATAAGCTTTTATAACTTCATAAATATAAAAATATATAGTTTTATAAAATATAACTCAATTTTAAAAAATTACAGAAGGGAATAAATTAATAATTTAATAACTATTGCAGAGTTTGCTATCATAGTTCAAATATTAACATGTTGTGCTATTAACTATTTATTGATTTATTATTACATACTAGCTATTCAATAGTGTTTAAAATACAGTATTATTCAAAAGTCTTATAATGATAGGATGAAAACTATCACAAAGCAGCACTGATTTGCTCCTCAGGCTTCTGTAACACCTGTCTGATGGCATGAACGTGAGCAGACTATGGTCAGCGTGGGTTGGATGCCTTAAAATGCTATTTGCCTAGACAGACAGCGTTGTTGATATAGTTTCTAGATAGATGTCATTTTGACTCCAACTAACCTTTCAGCTAACTTTATTATCTTCTTAATGGTGTTCTTGTCAGATACACTGCTATTCTCATATCAAAAGAGATGCCATTAGTGAGAACACTCTCAACTGCTCCTCTGTAAAAAGTTTACTATCCTTTCCTTATGTTTGTGGCTGTTTTTGCTCCATTGACTTCCATATATATATATATATTTTTGCTCCATTGACTTCCTATAATGACACTTTTGGATTGCAAAGCCATGACACAATATAATCACGCATTCTTCATAATAATATGGTGTCATGGTTTTGCAATCAATAAATGTTAATATATTGGAAGTAAATGGGGCAAAGACAGCTACGAACATACCAAAAGGCTAGTCAATTTGAAACAATACACAAGAGTTAAAATAAATATAATACCAAAATTAACACTGACCTACCAAGTTGTCTGTTTCTCAAGTGTACATTGTGTATTTCAAGTGTAAACATGATGATTGTTTTAAATTGAATTTAATTTAAGTAATTAGATGAATTTTCAGTTTATTTTTCAGTTTAATATTTCATTAAATTTGTTTTGTTTATATGAAAATTTGACACATTAATTTTCAAAGCAAGGTTTAATTAGTCACTAACTTACAAGAAAAAAAACAAGTTTTAAAGTGAATGCATTGTGAACTTTTACATCAAACATATTTGTTGATAAGTTATAAACAAAAGTTATTGTGTGTAATGTACAGTATTTATATGACATAAGTGCTCTCTAAACCATTGTGCGTTCAGTGGTGATGTCTGATGTTTTGTTTCCAATAAATATACTTACATATTTTTCAAGGTTGTTGTAAGCAGACACAAAGCAGCCTGGATACTGAAAGATTACCCAAAAAACTTTTTGGCTGTAAGTTAAAATAAGACCTTTGTCACACTTTTGTAGTTACTGCATGCTTATTATAAACCTTTGTGTTTAATGATTTACAAAGCACACTGGTGCAAATGAGTTCATCAGTTTATGAGCTAGTAAACTGTCATGTAAGTGTGTCATGTAACCTTCCTTCTTCTGCTTTAATGATTACACACGTCTCTGCAGATGTGCAAGAGTCTCCTCGTGTGGGGCTCCGCTGGTCTGTGGTCAGTCTGAACGGGATTTCCTACAGTGATGCAGGAGAGTATCGGTGCAGAGCGCAAAACATGGCAGGCATTTCAGAGGCCGTCGTCAGTCTGAAGGTAGTCGGAGTTATGGCCGAATATACAGACTCCAAAAACTCTGACCAACAGCAAACTGCGACAAAATCAGACTCTAAACGGAGGAAACCCACGCAGAAATCTAAGGCAATGACGCCTCGAAACATGACCGGTACACTTTCTTCTCCAAAGAGAGTCCTGAAAACCCCCAAAGCTGGAAGAGACAAAATGAAAAGGGACAGGGCAGCCGTACAGAAGCTGTCCCACAGACACTTTCTGACTGCTTCTGATCCACTGTTTATAAGACAAACACCTCTTGTCTTGATATCAATTCACACCTGACCCGTCAAATTACAATATGTTTCTTTTTAGGAAGTACATTTTTATATGTGAATGAAGGTAACCTTGTGTTCATTTCATCAGTCGACAGGTTATTTCTATGTAGTACTCAGCAAAGACCACAAGATGGCAGCTCCGAGCTAAAGAAGCTACACGACAAAAGGAGTGTACATTTGCAAAGCTGCACAAAATGTTTTGCCCCTTTTTATCAGAATCAGAATCAGAATCAGTTTTATTGCCAAGTGGGCTTCACACACACAAGGAATTTGTTTTGGCTACAGAAGCTTCCAGTGTACATAAAGTGACAAGTGACAACACAAAATAAATCTGAAAAAAATAAAATAATAATAACAAAAAATGATGAACATTAAACAGATGCGGTTAGTGAAGAAACCTGGATGTTGAGTTGTATGTACAGATTGTTAGAAATATACAGGTTATAAGGTGCTGTGTACAAGTGCGAATGTAGAAAGTATTGCATTGTATATTGATATAAGGTGCTGTGTACAAGTGCGTATGATAAAGTATTGCACATATTTATTGCACAGTAGGGGAATATTTAACTGTTCATTAGGTAGACAGCCTGAGGAAAGAAACTTTTCCTGTGTCTGGCTGTTTTTGTGCTTGGTGCTCTGAAGCGCCGACCAGACGGTAACAGTTCGAACAGGTAGTGTGCTGGGTGTGAGGCGTCCAGAGTGATTTTGCGAGCCCTTTTACTCACTCTGGAAGAGTACAGTTCTTGAAGTGTTGTGCCAGTGATTCGTTCAGCAGTCCGGACTATTTGCTGTAGTCTACGGAGGTCGGGTTTGGCAGCTGAGCCGAACCAGACGGTGATTGAAGTGCAGAGGATGGATTGGATGACAGCTGAGTAGAACTGTACGAGTAGCTCCTGTGGCAGGTTGAACTTCCTCAGCTGACGAAGGAAGTACAGTCTCTGCTGGGCTTTCTTCACAATAGAGTCTATATGAATGTCCCACTTCAGATCCTGAGAGATGGTGGTGCCCAGGAACCTGAATGACTCTACTGCAGCCACAGTGCTGTTCATGATGGTGATTGGGGGGAGAGCAGGGGGGTTTCTCCTGAAGTCCACTATCATCTCCACTGTTTTTAGCGTGTTCAGCTCCAGGTTGTTGTATCTGCACCATAACGCCAGCCGCTCCACCTCCTGTCTGTATGCAGACTCGTCACCGTTCTGGATGAGGCCGATAACAGTAGTGTCGTCTGCAAACTTAATGAGTTTGATGGAGGGGTCTTTTGCAGTGCAGTCGTTGGTGTATAGGGAGAAGAGCAGTGGAGAAAGAACACATCCCTGGGGGGCACCAGTGCTGATGGTGTGGCTGTCGGATGTGATTTTGCCCATTCTGACTAGCTGTTGTCTATCTGTCAGAAAGCTGGTGATCCATTGACAGACAGAGCTAGGAACAGAGAGCTGGGCCAGTTTGCACTCAAGTAGTGATGGGACGATGGTGTTAAAGGCAGAACTGAAGTCCACAAACAGAATCCTTGCGTAGTTCCCTGGTTTGTCCAGATGTTGTAGGGTATAATGCAGTCCCATGTTGACTGCATCATCCACAGAGCGGTTTGCTCTATAGGCGAACTGCAGGGGGTCCAGCAGGGGTCCAGTGATGTCCTTCAGATATGCTAGCACCAGTCTTTCGAATGACTTCATGGCCACAGATGTTAAGGCCACAGGTCTGTAGTCATTGAGTCCTGTGATCTTTGGCTTCTTCGGGATTGGGATGATGGTGGAGCGCTTAAAGCAGGATGGAACTTTGCGCTGTTCCAGTGATCTATTGTAGATATGTGAGAAAATGGGAGCCAGCTGGTCAGCGCAGGTTCTCAGACAGGCTGGTGAGACACCATCTGGCCCTGGTGCTTTCCTTCTCTTCTGTTTACTGAAGATCTGACGCACATTATCTTCACTGATCTGTAGAGCAGGGGGGGAGAGGAAGATGGCTGGAGGTGTTGATGGCTGTGTAGGGCGATGGTCCGGGCTGTGTTGATGTGGTGTTGATGGCTGTGTGGGGAGATGGTCCAGGCTGTGTTGATGTGGTGTTGATGGCTGTGTAGGGAGATGGTCCGGGCGGGTGTGAGGTGTCTGGTCATAGGTGTCAAACCTACAGTAGAACATATTCAGCTCGTTTGCAATATGTTCATTGCTGTCGATTCTGGGGGACGGTGTCTTGTAATTAGTGAAATCTTTTAAGCCTCTCCACACTGATGCAGGGTCGTTAGCTGAAAACTGGTTTTGCAGCTTTTTGGCATAGCTTTTCTTAGCCACACCAATCTCCTTTGTCAATGTGTTCCTGGCCTGATTGTACAGGATCCTGTCACCACTCCACCACTCCACCACTCCACCACCACACCACCACTCCACCACTCCACCACTCCACTCCACTCCACTTTTATATTAGTAACTTTATAAAAGTTTATCTGGTGACATTACAACTACTTTATATGATGGCCTCGTACATACATAATAACTAAATAGGGCCTTTTTTATAATATGTGTATTTAATGATCATATAGGCAATATACAACAACTGAATATGTTGGTTTGGTAGGTTTTGACACATAGGTGCTGGTTTAAGCTCATTAAGAACCACCTTAAAGCAGCAGCCATGACCAGCAAAGAATCAGCTTAAACCAGCACTCATGTCAAAACTATACCTAACCAGCATAATAGTATCTGGATGCAGCCTTTATGATGCAAGCTGATATTGCATCACTCCGCGATGCAATGTCAGACACAAAGCACTCAAATAGAGAGAGTGAAGTCACTGTGAGGGGTAGGTTTAGGGGTGGGGTAAGGTGTGCCCATTAAAAAGCATTGGGTGCAGCTCAGCTTGCACTGCACAGAGTCTGCAGCCAGACCCCTCTAGTTTTATTGCAGATCAACATTTTCAGTACAAGACAATGTTGCTTGCCTAGTTTCTTCTAATATGACCATTACTTTTTAAAGTAACAATAATAAAGTGATGAAATGTAGTGAGAAGTTGTTTATCTTAGCACTTGTAACAATATTTATGAGATCATTGATTCTCACAGATAAAGATGTTACCTCAATTGTTTCCTGTCTTTGTTTTATATATACCATGAAAGCATCTCACAAACGGATGATATACTTCTTTAATGAGGCTCATCATCCAGATACTTGATATATCAAAGTGAGCTTACAGTATAGTTGCTCTGTTGATTAACAGATTGGCCACATGAAAATTTTGCTAACGTAATTTATTCGGAAATGACGTTTATATTGAATTGGATAATAAAGTTGTGAAATTCTGGGAGAGATTATTAATCATAATAGCTTGAACAGCTTCCCATCTATCATTGATTCTGTCAGATACAGATGTCACCTCAGCATTGTTTCAGCATTGATGATAAAAAGGTTTTATGATATTATAACCATTATGTCAATGATAATCAAGCTAACTCTTTCAGATTTAAATCGCCGCCCTCCAGTAAAGATTAAATGACTTATTTCATAATTCAGTCTAGTCAAATATTATATTGTTCTGAGAACCTCTTCCGAATATAAGCCCCACAGCCCAAAACTCCAGAAGACTGCCTAAAATCATAGAGTATGTGATATGCATGAATTTATAGTCCTCATATAAGAATTGGGAAAAAGTAGCGGATGTGCATGTGATACACTTTTCTATCCCATAAGTCCACACAGGAGAAGATTTGTAAATCGAACTGGCACTGGTAGGAGGCAGATGTACACTTTTATACTATAGAAAATGCTTTTAAAGTGGTCGCAGAGTAATGATCTACTCTTAAAAAATAATGAAATAAGACAAATTTAGAGATTTTTGATGGGGTGATGGTTTAAAAGGACCGATTGTCATCACATCTAGCTGAAAGGATAAAAGCATAATTATTCTATTGTTCATTTTTTGGACCTTACATTGAACTGAGATTCAGTAGAGATGTGCAGTAAGAGATGACAGATTTTAGGGCATTTGTGGATTCTATATTTGTCCTCTGATGCCATAAAAGTTTTTTATAATAAAAATTTTCCATTGCAGACAATATTAGTTCAAATTAGTTTTTAAATGTAAACAGAATATAATTTTGTTTGAAATAATGCAATGTCTGCTGCTTGTACCTACATTCCTTGGTTCAGTTGGCCCTGATTGCAGCTTCAAAGTATAAAGTTTGGGCACCTCAATTCAAAGAGGGCTCAAAACACTCCTCTTTCTATATGTGAATGGATGATTGAAGGATAGTTAACCTAAAAATCTTTATGCGGGTCCCAGTCGTTGGTTATGCTGACGATATACCCCGTCATTTATGACAGTATACGTATATTGAACCACAGAAGACGCATGCACTGTTTTAAGGATTTTAAAGTGACTTGACTCTTGCTGTCTATGGAGGTCAGAGAGCTCTTGAATATTTTATTTGGGTTCCTTGTAATGAATGAATGTTTCGGGATTTGGGAAAAAGGGTGAGTATTTATTTACAGAATGTTTAATTTTAAGTGATTTAACCCTTTAATGAATGTTAACTTGAGTAAACTTGTGCTGCCAACAGTGCCAACCCACGTAGACATGGACTATGCCAGACCCTTGAAGGTTTCTTGTGACTCCAATACAACAACTGGAGATCTTTCAGTTCTTTAGGTTCCGAGGTGGAGCCACCATGGAGCAAGATTCAGCTGCCAGATCAATATATTGAACTCTTCATCATGTTCTTTAAAGATGCAGGGTACATTATCCTGCTAAAAGATCCACTTCCACCAAAGAACATCATTATCATGACCTGTATACCTGGACTGGAATTATGTTTTGTTAGTTAACATGTGTTATACTTATGTTCACAGGAATAACCAGATTCTGAGCTTTCCAACATTGACCAGACAATCACACAGTCTGCCTCCACCAGCTTGTAGTCATCATACAGTGCATCAATGTGCCATCAATTCCCCAGGTAAACAGTGCACATGAACACAGCTGTCCTTGTAATGTATAAAAATTCAATGAATAAAATGTCATTTTATGAAATTCTGAAATTTGATGGTCACTTGCTCGTTGTAGGAGCGGACGACAGTGGATAAAGGGTCATCATAGACACTGTGACTGGTCTGTGGCCACATAGACCCATATGCTGCACAACAGTGTTCTGATCTCTGTATTGTATTACATTTGTGTTACACTTTTGCTGGCCAGACCAGATAGGATGGCTTTTGTTGTCCTTTGGTTGAGCATCCAACAATATTCTCTCTCCGTGGACAACTGTTAATTTACCAACTGTTAACTGTTGGTAAATTCTCAACACTGCTAAACGAGAGCAACATGCAAGCCTTTCTGTTTCAGACATATACTGACTGTCCCAGTGGCCTAGAAACACATTTTGAGTCTTGGGAATGTCACTCAGGGTGTACTCACTTTAGGCTATCCAAACCATACCTGAGCGCGTTTGACCTGCTTGACTAGTGTGAGTACTAGTGTGTTGGCCGGCACAGGCCCGGCTGGAGGAGGTGGGCCAGAGTATGGTTCGGTTGGACTCTAATATGGAGTAAATGTAGTGTGTGTGCAAACCATGTCTGAGCACAAAAATTAAGATGTGATGTCACTTTTAGGAGACCGTTCCTTATGGATTTCATTCATTCATTCGTTTTCTTTTTGGCTTAGTCCCTTTATTAATTTAGGGTTGCCACAGAGGAATGAACCGCCAACTTATCCAGCATATGTTTTACATAGGGGATGCACTTTGAGTTGCAACCCATCACCAGGAAACACCCATACACTCTCATTCACACATACGCTACGGCCAATTTAGTTTATTCAATTGACCTATAGTGATGTCTTTGGACTTGTGGGGGAAACCAGAGTGGAAACCCACGCCAACCCCCCCCCATGGATTTATAACTTATTATTATCTTGCCAATGAACAGGAACTGTGATAGCTTATCAACAATGCAAACCGCACTACAGCTGCAACCTCTCAAACGTCCGAATACATTCAATTAAATTCAAGTTTATTCGTATAGTGCTTTTAACAATAATTATTGTTTCAAAGCAACTTTACAAAAGGTGCACATTACTGCATTACAATGAAAATCAGAAAAGTTAAGGTTATTGCCATAACTTTTTTAGTTACTAATAACTTTAACTGCTAAAAGCTATTAGTTACGAGTTAATTAGTTAAAGTTATTATATTATATGTACATAGTTAACCTGCAGTTACATAGTAAATAGGTGATGTCAGTGTGTATATGTTCAATGAAGTGTATTTTAAGTCTTCCATGGTTGGCTTCATCTATTCACAGGTCTTGGATCCTATCAATGGCATAATCTCTAAAGACCATGGGACGGACATCCCCAGGTGGAAATAGAGAACGAAGAAAATTATTAGCATAGCTGCTTTTTATAATGTATTTGAATGAGATATTAAATGTGAATTTTAAGTGCTGTAAATGAAAATAGTAGTTATATAAACAAACATAAAAACAAACATATAAAATATATAAGTAACAAAGTGCCTGGTGTATTAAGACAGGAAGAGTGTGTCCTATGGCTGGTTTGTCAAGCCCACTCACCTGCATGGAGCACACTAATGCGTCCTACACAATGTGATGCATTGTGTGTATGCTTCACTAAAAAGAAAGGTCTTTAATACATGCAGCATGATGACTTGTAAATTTATGAGTAACAAAAGCAGTGGATCTGTTCAGCAAAATATTCATCCATGTGTCACTGCATACCAAATGACTCAAAATAATCCTCCACAATATATCTAAAGAAGTGTGCTCCGTTGCACTGAGTGAGAGCACTTCTCTTCCTGTTTTCTTCAAAACTATTGCATCGTAATTACGGAAAGATAAGTACAATGTGATTGCAGGCTGGTGGGGAAGGGGGAAATCACACCCAGATCTTTACTCACAAAACACTTTGTATAAACATGGATTGTTGGCTTATCATCTAATCCCAGACCTAATATGTGGCCTTGTTAGGAGATGATCAATGATAACCAATTAACCTGTGCTTGATCATAATGTTTAATTCAAATCAATTCATCTTTATTTCTATAGTACTTTTACAATGTAGATTGTGTCAAATCAGCTTAACATAGCAGTTCTAGTAAATTGAAACTGTGTCAGTCCAGTTTTCAGAGTTCAGTTTAGTCCAGTTTAGTGTGGTTTAATTTTCACTGCTGAAAGTCCAAACTCTGAAGAGCAAATCCATTGATGTGCAGCTCCACAAGTCCCAAACCAAGCAAACCAGTGGAGACAATGGCGAGGAACAAACTTCACCAATTGATGAAAATGAAGGAAAAACCTTAAGAGAAACCATGCTCAGTTGGGCATGACCATTTGTCCTCTGGCCAAACTTCTTGTGTAGAGATGCAGTCTAGGCACCGAATGCTGGAGAACTCTGGACGTCCTTCGTGGAGAACTGCAGGTGTGAGTAGGTCACCGGCGAGCAAGATCAATGCGGAGACTTGTCTGTCACTGGGTCTTTTAGGAATCAGTCTCATGCTCTCCGCTCCTCCTTGACCACCACAGCATCTGTTCAGGATACGGCCTGGTCCAGGATTATGGAGACCTCTAGAAGTTCTCTATGGTTGGCATCATCTCTTCACAGGACTTAGATCACATCAATAGCACTGCACAGTCTCTAGAGGCCTCAGAATGACATACCTAGGTGAAAATAGAGAACAAAGAAAACAATTAGCGTAGCTGCTGTTTATAGTGTATTTGAAGAAGAGTTATTAAATATCAATGCAAAAAAGACGTGCTGTAAATGAAAATAGCAGTTATATATGTAAAGCATAGGAGTGTTTTTAAAGCATAGGAGTGTTCTAGCTCTAAACTAAAGACAATCTCACAACACTTGTCCCTTAAAATGTTAGATGTTGTGATGAAAGAATCACTTACAGTACAACTTATGTAGACAAATCCCGGACATCATTTGTTTAACCACTTAACCTTAACATTCCTCAGTCCACTTCCATAAGCCCCTTCCTCTCTTCATAATAACTCTTTCCGTTTACGCTCAGCTTTTTTATTCCTCCCTCCCCCCATGTCTCTCTCTCTCTCTCTCTCTCTCTCTCTCTCTCTCTCTTGGATGCTTGTTTGCTATCATTCCTCTTATGATTAACATATTTTGATTTATGTTTAACCGAAGGGCGGTACAAATTCATTCCCTGTACCCAATATATCAGCACTATCAACGTGAGATTCAGTGTGAGGACTTGCCACACACTCCAGCTTTGGATCTCTTCTTGGCTTTGGACGTTTTGACCAGCGCATAGCTGTGACCTCACAGGGATCAGAGCAATTTTTTGGACTGTGCTGAAACTTAACTCCCGCGTTAACCTCTGTGCCTCCCACAGGCCGCCCTGCATGACCGTGTGCATTTGTGAATCCAGACACAGCTGTTTTCTCTCCTTGCTTGCAAAAAGAAGCGTGAAGAGATTGTGTGGGTTCGCAGGGAGAGAGTGTTCTGACTTGGTGAACTTTGGGTGTTTGTACACATTTCTGACTTCGGAGACAGCATGGAAAGCCTGGACTTCGAGAAGAAGGAAAAGCGGTACTGTATCCGTGGAAAGCACGCTGCTATCATCTGTGCTGTTGTGATAGTGACAGGTGTTGCTGTGGGACTCGGAGTTGGCTTAAGTCTGAATTCCTCATCTGAAAAGGAAACACCATTACCAACACCAGTACCCACAGAACTGCCTGATGACCGACCATGCAAACCATCTGACAACACCAATGGTGGCTGGAGCAATTTCCGCTTACCTGACTACATTCTTCCGTTCCATTACGACCTGCATATGGAGCCTGACCTCAACTCGGACATCTACACTGGGGACGTGTCCATCCATCTGAAACTGACTCAGCCCAGTCAGCACCTGTGGCTCCATATCCGGGACACTTTTGTCACTGTGATGCCTTCACTACAGCGCAGCAGCCCATCTGGTTTGACCTCTGTCAAGTTGAAGCAATGCTTTGAATACAAGCCGCAGGAGTATGTAGTTGTGGAAGCGGCCGAGCAGCTGAGCGTCACTGGACCAGATGATCACTACGTCCTTAATCTGCACTTCCAGGGCTGGTTAAATGGCTCTCTGGTTGGCTTCTACAGAACCACATATCAGGAGAATGGAGTTACCAAGTAAGCCTTTAAAAACATCTGTTTTGTAGAAATGTTTTTCAGTGGGGTAATTAGATGGTGGGTGACTCAGTGGTTAACACTGTCTCCTCACAGCAAGAAGGTTGCTGTTTTGAGTCCTGGCTAAGCCAGTTGGCATTTCTGTGTGGAGTTTGCATGTCACGTCGGTTTCCGCCGGGTGCTCCGATTTCCCCCACAGTCCAATAACATGTGCTGTAGGTAAATTGAATAAGCTAAAATTCGTCCATAATGTATGAGTGTGTGCATGAATGAGTGTGTATGGGTGTTTCCCAGTACTGGGCTGCAGTTGGAGGGGCATCCACTGCATAAAACATATTCCGGAATAGTTGGTGGTTCATTTCGCTGTGGCAACCTCTGAAATAAAGGCTAAGCCAAAGAAAAAATAAATGAATTAATGAATAATTTGATGGCATGTCCAGTTAGAAGTGTGAATAGTGTTGATACTGTAAATAAGATATACAGTGTGCATTGAATAAAATGTACATACATGATGTATATACGTATATATAAAGCACATTGAATGCAATTAAATTGTTTCTTTTATTGATACAAGTAACTCTTCTTACAGTAAAATGTTAAAGTAATGATGCAAAAGGATTCCTAGCTGATACAGTTGAAGTCAGAATTATTAGCCCCCCTGAATTATTAGCCCCGCTAATTACTTGAACTTATAAAAGAATAACACATCAAGCTAGATTTTATTATAGTTTATTATTGCATGATTTTAGCTGATAAATAGCTAAAACCTGGAGATATGTTATGAGCTAAAGTAGGATAGTGGCAAAGTGTAAAGACTTTAGATGATAATAACTAGTATTAATGGTCTACACTGTAATAAATGCAGTCTTTCAATGTTATCAAATGATTTTTGATCTAAATGTGACTGACAAGATTATTTGGTATATAAACTACACTGAAAAATACAACAACAATATGACAAAAGTCACAACAACGTTAGTTTTAGGTTACTTTAACCAAGTAATCAGTTAATCAGGTTTTGTATCACACGTTATACAAAGTTTAACTTAATATTTTCAGTCAGTTTAACTGATGTTGAGTTTAGATGACTAGAAAAAATTGCATTTGAACTAAAGAATTTTAGGTAACAAGATTTTTTTTTACAGTCTACTGTTAAACTTAATGTTTTTTGTAAAGCTTTGTTAATATTTATAATAGTCTCACATAATAGTTACATTAATATAATCAAAAATACAGTAAAACAAGTAACATGGACAAATATACTTCACACTTACAAATATACAGTAAGCCTAAAATATAAATTGTCCAAGATATGTTATTCAACAAAAATATTTCCACAGTGCCATTACTCCAGTCTGTAGTGTCACATTAAATAATTAGATATGTTTTTTAAAATAGGATTACTATTAATGCAAAATGTGTTTGAAAACTATTTTACGTTTGTTTATTTTTCTTAAACTAAATCTAATTGCCAAACATTAAAAGAGACAGATTTACAATGTGATGATCTGGAGAATATTTTCATTTAGGAGGTCTAAAAAGATATAAGGAATAAACAGTTTTCCATGTCCAATGGAGATGTTAGTTGAAACTAACAGTTGAAATCAGAATTATTTTCTTCTTTTTTTAAAAATATTTCCCAAATGATGTTTAACAGATTAAGGAAATTTTCACAGTATGTCTGATAATATTATTTATTCTGGAGAAAGTCTTATTTGTTTTATTTTGGCTAGAATAAAAGCAGTTTTTAATTTTTTTAAAACTATTTTAAGGTTAAAATTATTTAAGCTATATATTATATATATATATATATTCGATAGTCTACAGAAAAAAAACATAGTTATATAATAACTTGCCTAATTACCCTAACCTGCCTAGTTAACCTAATTAACCTAGTTAAGCCTTTAAATGTCACTTTAAGCTGCATAGAAGTGTTTTGAAAAAATCTAGTAAAATATTATTTACTGTCATCATGGCAAAGATAAAAGAAATCAGTTATTAGAAATGAGTTATTAAAACTATTATGTATAGAAATGTGTTGAAATAATCTTCTCTCCTTTAAACAGAAATCGGGGGAAAAAAATAAACATTTACATTTACATTTAGTCATTTAGCAGACGCTTTTATCCAAAGCGACTTACAAATGAAGGGGCTAATAATTCAGGGGGTTTAATAATTCTGACTTCAACTGTTGCTAGAATATTTTTTACAGCAAAATACAAGCATTGTATGACATTTGCCATATTTTTTGAGAAAAGTCATCACAAATCAGTCATTTTAAACTGCTAATATATATAAAAATGTCCATCCAAAATCCTGGAGGCACTGAGAAAGTATCTTTGTCATGGTAATGCAATAATCAGTTTTGGCAGTTGTCAAATAATCACTTGTGTATAGCAATGAAGTCCATATCTGCTAGTACTTTACAACCCTGTTCAAAGTTGAACACAAATTGTCACTCTTATACTACAAAACTGTTGCCCTAAACTTTAGGTGACCTGGCCTGGCTACAAATATGTTGACCACTGTGACTAGCAGACCCTGGTATATCTCTCTGAACTCGAAGTGACCCACAATGGTTGCCCTGCTAGTTTTAGATTTTACTTTCTGAGCAATAAAACCTTCAAAGATTTACTGTTTGGCTTCAGCAGTTGGATCTCACTAATGCAAACAATCTTTCACCACATTACAACATCTCCCACCAAATGTCTTGGCAACTTCTTTAAACGTTTTATCTCAGTTGTCTCACAACTACATCTCGGCTTCTCTGATTTGTAAACAGTAAAGTCTCCACTTCCTCTGAATGTTTGATTTTAGCCTACAGTGATCTGAGGAAGGGAGATAACAAAAAAATTATCTCAATGCAGTTAATGCACCATGAATAATTGAACAATGCAACAATTGCTGATATTTTTAATGCTTGGGAATTGCCTTATTTATCTTACGCTTATGCAGCATGCTCAAACACACTTCCTTGGATGTAGTATTTTTTGTTGACGTGGGAATGTTGCCATTGAAATAGATATAGCTCTGATTTGGGAATGGTGTGACCTGCACCCTCATTTCGTGGAAAGAAAGCAGAGAGGTGCCAAGAATGAGATCGACATCTGCTAAAGCTTATTTAATCATGAAGTAATATGGCTGTGAACTCTGTTCCTTTTTTTTACTTTCAGAAATTAAATACTAATTGTTAAACAAGCTCAAAACATTAGTAGTATTATGTATGCCATTTTAATTTATTACTAAATAACATCTAAAGCTGTGTGGCATGGAGGCTCAGTGGTTAGCATTGTCACCTCACAGCAAGAAGAAGAAGTCCCGGATGAGTCAGTTGGTATTTCTGTGTGGAGTTTGAATCTTCTTCCTGTGTTGGCGTGGGGTTCCTCCGGGTGCTCCGGTTTCCCTCACACTTCAAATACATGCGCTTCAGGTGAATTGGATGAACTAAACTGGCCGTAGTGTTAGTTTAGTGAATGAGTGTGTATGGGTGTATCCCAATACTGGATTGCAGCCGCGTTTGTAAAACATATGCTGGATAAGACCCCAGATGAATTAAGGGACTAAGCCGAAGAAAAAAGAATGATTGAATGAATGAATGAACATCTCATGTTACATATTAGAGGGTTATAAAACTGAAAGATATGTCATATTTAAGGGAAAACTAAATTATTCACCCTCCTGTGTGTTATTATTATTAATAATTCTTCTTCAGAAAGTTTCATTTCTTTTAGTTTGGCTGGACTTAAATTCTAAAACTGCTTAGGTCAATATTATTAGCTCCCTAAAAAAATCTTTTCCCCCCAATTGGCTATAGAACAAACAAATGTTGTCCAATGACTTTCCTATTTAATCAAACTTGCATAATTAACCTAATTAACCTAGTTGAGACTTTAAATTGAAGCTGAATAATATCTACTGTCATCATAACATAGCAAAAATGAAGATATTCAACCCAGGCTCATTCTGAAAACGTAGTCCCGAGGACGTTTCTGGAGACCGCGAAATACGTCCCGGGAGGTACGTATTTTTGCAGTTTTTGGTTTTCGCGAATCCGTGAGTGGCCGCTGTGTGCGCCTTTTTGGCTTCTCGGACGTCTCTCGCGAGTGCCGTTTGTGTCCGTGCTGTTCTCCTGTGAACCCACCAGAGGCCGCTGTCGAACGAACATCTGTCTGTCCGACTGGATGATTGACTGGGCAACCGGCCAAACGGCCGGCCGACCCACCCTCCTCCTTCCCCGAACCCAACCGATTTTACCGATCGACCCGCCCGCCCTAAACCCAACCAACGATTTGCAAAAGCCGTCCGGTAAAAGAAAAGCCCTCGTACGATTTTTTTTTTTTTACTACGTTTTCGGATTTTACCACATTCTCACCCTGTTATGGACCTCTTCGCTTTATTTCTTGGATTCTGTTTTAGTCTTACCTGATTTCTGGAACCGCTCTTCCTCGGACTCTAACCCGGTCGTCGTCGTCATGGTCAGCTCCTCTCTACGTCTCGAGTCTGCCGACGCACAGGACGAGCTAACCGGACAAACTGGTCGCGGCGGGAAAGCCCTCCACACGAAGGTAAGCGGTCAGCCGGGGAGTGCTAAAAAGGAACGGTGTCATACCGCCCCGCAGCGTTCGCTTAAAAAACGAAATGCAGCCATACGTACTTCCGGCTACATAATTCACCACAGTCACCAGAAACGTCCTCAGGACTACGTTATTCAGAATGAGCCTGGGTTGAAGATATTAGTTAGGGCTAATTATTTTGTCTTAAACCTAAATTACTAATAATGGCCACAGCCGTATCGCCCTGCAGCCCAAGACCGGTTACTTACTGAAGCTAAGCAGGGCTGAGCCTGGTCAGTACCTGGATGGGAGACCACATGGGAAAACTGAGGCCAGCAGGGGCGCTCAACCTGCGGTCTGTGTGAGTCCTAATGCCCCATTATAGTGAAGGGGACACTGTCAGTGGGTGCCATCTTTCAGATGAGACGTTAAACCGAGGTCCTGACTCTCTGTGGTCATTAAAAATCCAATGGCTCCTCTTGTAAAGAGTAGGGATGTTACCCCGGCCAAATTCCCTCCTTTGACCCTTACCAATCATGACCTCCCAATCATCCCCATCCACCGAATTGGTCATATTTTAAGACCTCCATGGTAACATTATTTGAATATCTGGTGTTTTTAATATGCGTAAAGAACAACAGCTAAACATTTTCTCCATAAATTGTCATGAAATCAAAATGTATACTGTTTAATTTGCTAAATTGCATTGGTGTTCTTAAAGCATCCTATTATTCTTTGCTTAACCCACAGAAAAGAAGTTGAAGTAGTGAGAAGTATAGTGTGACAATAGCTTTAGTTTGCTGTGAGCAGGAGTGCGCTAAAATAAAACTCTGTCCTCTATTTAATGCTCTGTTTATTTAAAAATCCACTACAATACTGGAGTCAAGTCAATGACTAAAAGTCAGTAGAAAATGCTGTGAAAGAAGCTTGAAAAACATTGTTTGAAATCACTTTTTTTTGTTTGTATCATCTCAAACATCTAAGCAATCTCAGCAACTTGCTGGGCAGCACTTTCATACAATCTCCACTCTTCAAACGTTCCTTTGTATTACATTATGTACTCAGACCAATTGAAAATTAAGAGTATCTTTTTCTGATAGGGACTATACTTTCATTCAGGCACAATAACCAAGAAATTTTGCTGCCATACCATCATACTGATGAAAGTTAACTGATTATCAGGTGCTGTATAACATCATTGTGCCTGCCATGGTACAATGAAATGAGAGTATAGTTCCTAGCCACTTCGGCCTAGAAAATAGCAACTTTTCTTATTATGTCAGTACATGATGCCAGAAGAATCAAGCTTTAAATAGGAAAATTTATGAAAATCTTTGGTTTAGAGAGAGGTCTGGATGCAGATCTGGTGCAGATGCAATCTGAGTTGCATGCAATGCTTTTTAATGGGGTCATCTAACCCCACGCCTAACCCTACCCGTCAAAGTGACGTCACTAGTTCCATTGAGTGCATTGTGTCTGAGACTGCATTTCTGAGAAATGCAATCTCAGCTTGCATCACAAAAGCTGCATCCAGATACTATTGCAATTTTAAGCCAATGGTCTAATCTGATTTACTGATTCTAAGCTTAGCCAAACAATCTCCTGCCAGACTCAGATCAGCTGACTTCAAAAATGGTAAAACTCAACTGTTTAAGTCTAGAGGAGTTGTAAAATTAGCCTATTTTTTAGTGGAGTGTTCCTTTAAGTACTAATACACAGCAAAAAATTAAGTTGATAAGTAAGTAAGTGAGAATTGATAATTAAAAGATGTCTAGGCTATTGGAGGAGACTGAGTTAGTTGCAACACTGGCCATTTGACCATTTATAATCAAAATATGGTGATATCAACAATCTCATACACTCTAAGCTACTTTTGAGCTCACAGAAAAAGTGGCATGTGTCCATGAGCAAGATTGTGAACTTTTTCAACAACATAAAACTGAAGTTTAAAAAAAAAATTAATCAGTTAGAATTTTCTTTCTGTTAATTGTATTGTAGATTTCATTTTTTGACTTGCATAATCTAAAGTATGCTCTTTCTCTAGTTCAATGAGTTTAATCTATTTTGATGCTAGGCATACCCACACAAAAAGTTATACTGGCTTTTCTGGGTTGGGGATATTTGTAACAGTTCATTATGAGATAAACAAACTCCAATTCAGCCTTTTAATTTAATATTTTTTATTTTTAGGCACACTTCTCTTTCTTTGTAGTATGTTTAGGCAGTGAAAGCATAGGGCAGATAGGGGTGTCCCTGCAGAAATCTGTCAGATGTTGTTAGTTCTGAGCCCACAAAGCCTGCTTGCTGGGGCCAGCAGGCATCTACATTTGCCAGAAATTGCCACAAATGTTAAACTTACTGAACCCTTATGAAATATACACTACACTTATGTTTATGTTCAGTTATTTCATTTTAAAGGCAATGAAAAGAACATATTCTTAACCATAATAGTGAAATTACTGGACCTAAGCAGCAGCCTGAGACAAACTTCAGATGTTACTTCGATGTTGTTTTTGTATCTGAACTCTTTTGTTGTATTTTGTAGGCAGTTTAAAATTAAATTGTTATCTTATTTTCTTTTAAAAAAAGTTCTTGTATAAGGATGAATATTATTTCACACAAAAAGGTGTTACTTTCATTCCTGGTCTCCACTTAATCCATTTATAATTTGAATAAATTCACTCATAGACTTACACTTAATAGTAGCTATTAATTAATAGTTAATAGCAACTAATAGTAATTATTAATCCAAGATGATTATTAGTAATAGATGATCCCATGTTCTGTCACCATGTCTGACATTTACCAAACGACAGTCTGATATGTACCGTTTACTGTTTCAGTTAACTAAGTGAAAGTCGAACAGGTGTGAGCTGGTGTGGAGACAAGGACTTTAAACATTGGTGATTTAGTGTGTAGAGTTTTTACAAGTTATTTATTTAAACATTACATTGTAAAAAATGCTTGGTTCCACACAATTACATCATATTGTCCCAACACAAATTGATTAAGTTATCTTAATCATTTTAACACATTTAAGTGCATTAAACATAAAACAATTAAGTTGAACCCCCCAAAAATCTAAATAATTGTGTTAATTCAACTCATTTTAAATAACTACTTTGAATAAGCAGCAAAAATATTTTTATGAGTTTAGGTAATGAGTTTAAAAACACTTTGATATGTCATTTTCATCATCAAAGATGATTTTAAGCAGGGGTGCCCAAACCTTTTCTTATGAAGGGCCAAAAACCAAACTTGATTGAGACTGTGAGCCGAATGTAAATATAGTTGCCATGGGTAATTTCCAATTTTTTTTATTAATATCGAAAAAGTGACTAGAAAACATTGCTTTATATGAACTAAATACTACAGGATTTTTTTTTTTTACATTTTATAATGAACTTATTACAGTAAGAACAAAACTATGTAATTTTGTATTGTATTTAATTACAGTGTGCTTTTTTGTACCTCAGCAATAAAACAAACAAAAAAGGTTGCGTCAAATTTGAAAGGATGATCTCTATGTTAAATTCATTCACCCCAACCCTCTCCATCATTCTCACTTCACTATCAGTTGGGATCGTGGGCCAAATCAAAGGTTACAATAGGCCAAACTTGTCCCGCGGGCCCTACTTTTGGCTTCTCTGCTTTTAAGAGATAAAATTAGTGATTGCACAGGGTCTTTAATCATGACTTAATCATGTCTTACTTATGTTATGAAAAATTCCAAATGCCACCAAAATCAATTTTGTAGCGCACACACTTAGAAGCGGCGGTGAATTTAATTTAGTTGTAATCAAACTTGATTAGACGTTGATGAAAATGTGGTTGGACTTTCCCCACATGTGGTCACTGAGGTAAACATAATCCGCTAGTTGAGTTTTATGAACACAGCTCTGATCTTTTACAGGAAAATCGCTGCAACAGACCATGAACCCACGGACGCTCGTAAATCTTTTCCATGTTTTGATGAACCCAACAAAAAGGCCACCTACACAATCTCCATCACCCATGACAGTGCATATGAAGCGCTGTCCAACATGCCTGTGGAGGTACGTTTCCTGCTGTTTGAGATTTCACAACAGTCTCAATGTGCATCTTATATGTTCACCTAAAATAAAAAAATCATGTGCTCTACATATTCAGTCATTTAGTAGAGCTCACCAGTAGAGCTCAAATGATCCTCTCTCAGCTCCCTTAGAGGCTGGTTGTATTCTCCGTGCTGTTGATCTACACAGACCTGCGTTTGCAGCAGGTCACCACCCAGAGCGACAGGCAGCTACAAAGTTGCTGCTAGTGTGAATGAGACACACGTCTCGATAGCCCCTCCCAAAAGGCATTCCATGTGACCAGAAGTGGAAAAAATAGTTTTGAGGGGGAAAGGCATTTGGGTTTGGTATTTGATTAATACATATAATAACATCTGGCAGCTAGCTTTCTTTAGTTCTCACCTGGTCGCCCCCACTGAAACTAAGCAGGACTGTGCCTGGTTAGTACCTGGACAGGAGACCACATAAACTAGGGAGTTCTGTAGGTCTGCTCAACCTGCTGTCTGTGTGTATCCTAGTGCCTCTGTATAGTGATGGGGACACTATACTGTCAGTGAGCACCACTTTTTGTATCACTGGAAGATCATTGAAAGAGGGGTGTTGCTAACAAAATAAAGAAAGATTTACAAAATGGACAAAAGCAGGACTGATAAATGATAGTCCCTCCCAAAATGCATTTATCAATCTGTTTCCTCTTCTTTAATAAGATGGTGTGTGGTGTGCAGTCTGAATGTAGTGCTCAAGTCCCTTAAGTCTGTAAAGTGCTTTGAGTGCCCAGAAAATTACATAAAATGTCAATAATTATTATTGTTATTAAAATAAGAAGTGTAAATTTTGATTTCATTGATTTCAAGTGACATAAACATAATTGTTTTTTCTTTTCCAATTAAAGTCATGGATTGTATTGTGTCTCGGTGCTCTTTGGATCACTGAAACCAATCTCCTCCTGTGATAATTAATTCTCCAGGTGAGCCCAATTAAAGGAAAACTAATTAAAAAGGACCTTCCACATTATTAAAAAGGCCACAGGTTTCAAGCAATATGGGAAATAAAAGGGATCTCTCTGCTGCTCAAATAGTGCAATGCTTTAGACAAGATATTAAACATTAGATATTTCATAAAAACCAAAGCGTGATCATCATACTGTGAAGAGATCTGTGGCTGATTCAAAACACAGATGCGTTATGCAGATAACGGCAGAATGAGGAAGGTTTCTGTCAGACGTATTCACTGGTTTAATAGAGCAGATGCTAAAATAGCCTTACAAAGCAGCAAACAGTTATTTGAAACTGCTGTTGTCTCTGAAGACCCATAAACTGCAAGGTGTACGATACTGCAGAAGCTTGAAGTTGTGCATTTGCCTATGATTAGGCCACCCCTAACCAATGATCACAAGCAGAAACAGTTGCAGTCGGTAGAGATACATGAAGACTCATTTTTAAACAGTCTTATTTACTGATGTTAATCGTGTAGCCCTGGATGGTCCAGATAAATGGAGTAGTCGATGGCCTTCTGCATAAAAATTTGGAATGCAGTGCAAGTGTTTAAATTGAAATCAAAATTTACATTTGTTCATTTTTTTACCGTACTTTGTAATTCTTTAGGTTAAAAATGAATTTATGCAACCTCTGAAAAAAAGGTTATTTTGGCAAACACAATCTAAACATTTTCTTCCATGTTTGGAGTGGTGGTCTTTCTTTGATGTCAGTTTGACAGCTTCAGTCACAATACTGTTAACCACGCGCCTAATAGTTAGTTTGCTACAAGGGAATGATGCTCAAAAGAAAGCCCCACCCCCTACACATTATTTCGTTTCTGTTGAAAGTACATCAACTTACTGAAATAAAAGTCTCAGCAACTTCTGGTTCATGTAGATTTTAATGAATATTTTGAGTCTGTTTTTAAAAACAAAATGTACACAAATCGTAGATAGACCACGACTGTGGAAACAAGTCAAAGTTTAGTTTACGTCCAGTATCATTATTATTCCTGACCCTTCCAAATATGGTCAAAACTGTGTTTTTCATTTTAGGGGTAATTTCTTTGTATTAAATACGGGCATATCAAATAATATCTGGAGAATCTTTGAACTCATTTATGCCATATACCCACTGTATAGATATCAGAGAACAATTAAACATATTGAATCAATGCACTCTATGCCACAAGAATACTTACAAGTATATTTACTTCAGAGAAGAAACTATGCTGAATACATCTTGTGTTCAAAGCATGCTTATTCTGGGTGAACTGGAGAAAACGATTCGTTTTTTTCCATATCCTAAACCCTAGATGTATATCGAAAATAAGTTACATACAATATTTTTGTGTCGTTTTTTAAAAGCTCAGTAATCATTAGCACCAAACTTGATTGTATACTTCTATAATACATAAAAAAAAGAATAAAGAAGAGCGAAGAAACAGATCCAGGATGTTCCTTATTTTTATTTAATTCACCTTTTTAACATTCAACAACTCTGTTAACAAACAGAGCACTTCTGTGAGCTTGAACAAGCAAGTAATAAATAACATAAATTATAAATATATACTAATACAAATAGCACCTTAACTTAAAATACCCAGCAGGCATGTAAACAAAAAAAATTACGAAAGTGCCACAGTGGAAGACTATTTCTCCTGTATCCAGCAAGTTAGTTATGACAACTGATAAACTGCTTAGTATCTAATATGTAGATTGTAATATTTGGTCTTTTTAGGACTAAGAGCTATTCTCAATATTCACTTTACCTGAATATAACTGGCAATAAAGATTTTGGATCATTGCTGTACATTCTAAATAGAAGAAAGGCATTTAACCAATAGCGTCTCTGCATCAAAGTGATGTCATGCCACACACAATACTGTTTCTGTGTGAAGTCAAGAAAGAGGTCTAACTCTCTGCCACCTCATAACTATAGATGTGTTGAAAATAATGACAATACACATATATATATTTGAGTCCTAATCAGGAGGTAACGTCTGATTCCGATCGAGTCTGAAACCGCATGATCCGGATCTGGACATCGATAAAATAAATGATGACTGACTTTTTATTTTTCGGTACATTTTAGCCATTTTTATTCTCCACCGAACTCCATAAACTGTTCAGTTTCCCAAATAGGTCTTTAACTTCTAATTGTCTCTTTCACAGAAAACAGAAAAACTATCAGACCAAAAGACTAAAACATCCTTCATTAAGTCAGTAAAGATGAGCACTTATCTGGTGTGTTTTGCGGTGCATCAGTTCAGTTATGTGGAGCGGACCTCGAAAAGAGGAATACCGGTAAGCTCTTTCTTTCAATGTTTAATTGAATGAGTTTTAATGTCTGATTGACTTGAACAGTTCCTGACTATTTTTATGATTCTTCTCTCTTTCTCTCAGCTGCGGATCTATGCTCAGCCTTTGCAGATCTCCACCGCTACATATGCTGCAGATGTCACAGAGGTCATATTCGATTACTTTGAGGAATATTTTGACATGGAATATTCAATACAAAAACTTGGTAATGCACAGCAGACATGTTTTGGTAACACAGTAGTATATTGTATTAATGGCACTGGCAAGGTGCTAATTTTTCATGGATCTATTTGTTTTTATTCAAAAAGGCTTAAAATGCTATTAATAAATACATGATGTGAATCTAGCGCTTTAATAATGTTTTTAATTCATAAATTAAAATTCATTTTAGTGCTAATTTTTAACTGTTCCATAAACAAAAGGACAATTATACATAATACATTTATTTAGTTCTGTATGTGGGGATATTTTTATTACTTCCTCTATGTATATTTATTACCATCTCCGTAAAATATTCTAATGTAATAGCTATTAATATTATTCATATTTATTACTGCTTGTTAATATTAAAAGCCTAAACTCCACCTAATGAAATGTATGGTGATAAACCTCCCCAAATATTTATGATATTTATGAATCAATAATTAATTAAATGTAACACCAAAAATGCTGGGTTGTCATCCAACGTTGGGTTAAATATGGACAAATACAATTGCCAATTTTAAATAAATCAAATTTACATTGGTAATTAAAATGAAAACCAGATTAACAATTTCTTTATAAAACATTGTTCGCAAAAATTGTCTGGTATATATCTGAAATTATTTAATTTCAATTTATTTTTTAGTTTGGCTTTTCATTTTAATATGACGCGGAAATGCAGTAAAAATGAAATGTTAAATCGGCAACTTCATTATATTTATCGATTTGACGGGGACGATGTGTTGTCACAGTGAAAATGAAAATTAAATAATTTCATTTTATTTTCCATTTAGGGAGATATGTTGTGAACAGTGTTTTATAATGAAATTGTTAATCCGGTTTTCATTTTAATTTTCAATGTTTATTTGATTTATTTAAAATCGGCTGGAATTATCTTCCATAACTATTGGGCAGGCCCGGCACCAGGTTGTCATAACTGAGGGGACATTTTAATCCCATAGAGGGGCACTAGACATGGTGACTGATTTTGGTCCCTCTTGTTCCTTTCATTTAGGCTATTTATTCACCTATTTATAATTACTTTGCATTACTGCCTAGATTACTGACTTAATTGTAATATACTTTTTATAGTAATAATACTATGCACAGTTTTGCTACTACTGATTTTAGCAATGATACCGTTTACATAAACGCAGATGGATCATGACTTCAGCACCAAATGAGTGGTTTAAATTTATTCTCCTTATTTCTTTCTGTTTTATTTTAAATAACATAATGTTTAAAGTTTTAGGTAAAGATGTCAATCTATGTCAATCTATGCCTACACATGCAAGCTAACCTACGGTTAGACTATTCGTATAACCGGTAAATAAATATAGCATAACCGAGTCATTGCACAACTTCCTTACCCAACCAATGGCCTATCAGTGTTAGGAAAAAGTTATGTTACAATCTAATGTCTTATAATAAATATTTTATTTATTTATTTAGCCTATTTTAATAACTTGTTTTCAGGTTACATTTTCATTTTTAGGACTTGAGCTTAGTCATAATAAAATTGATATGCTAACTGTATTTTAGTCATTAAAATAGACCTACAGTATATTTCCTGGTGTTTGCATAAGCAAATAGCAGTAAAGCCTAAATTGCATATTTTTTCAAAGATTATCATTCAGCCTACCTGCAGAGCATGTGAGAAGTTGATCCGCTGCAAATCCACTTACTCACGCACTATATATTTCATTTATAACACTGTAAACTTTACTTCGCAGGCTGATCATCTTCAAACTCAAAAGGCATTTTTTAAGTGTCCTAACTTGAGACTGCTGCTGCATAATGTGATGTTTCTTTTTACAACTGTAAAAGTGTGCTTTAGCAATTTGAAAATAAAAGCAAACATTCAAAAGGGTTCTCCGTTTTGTCCATTTAATAGCTTTTAATAATATGAATTATTATGAATTTATTAAATTATAATATTAACTATAATCTAGACTACTGTAGGAATGTGCAGTGTCCAACTAAACATTTTTATTAGGCTACTCAAATATTAATCCCTAACTGAAAATCTAATGTAAAAAATGACAGGCAGTTGCATCTCTGCTAAAATTAATTTAACATCAAATTTCTTTAGCATTTTTTCCCCTTAAGAGCTCAAGAGAGTTGTTTTTAAAGAATTAGTTACCAAAACATGTAGTGAATTAGGCTGCTTGCCTTCATGTCATCCACTAGTCCAGTTTTCTCTCATTTGAGTTTAGAGTGCGCCTCCACCGTCGCGTGCGTGTTTTAAAGGCTATACGGTGCACCCTGACCTGACGCAGGGACCAGATCTCTGGGCTATTGCTTTCTATTATTTATTTATCTATTAATTTCACAACTTTTATAATTTAATTGCTTTTTCATATTATGAAATATCTAAATGTGTGTTCTGAAGGTTGGAATGACAGGAGTGTTAGCAATTAATGACAGAAAGAATTTTCAGTTTGAGTGAACTAATCCTTTATGAAAACTGAGGGGGTACAAATTCATTTTGAGGGGGCAGTGCCCCCTTTTGGCCTGCTATTAGGTTAAAAGGTGTCATTTACATTTAACTTAAATAATTAACCCAACATTGGATTTGCCAATATTGAATGACAACCCAGCATTTTATAGTGTTTAAAAAAAAATAATATTAAAAATAAAGTTTTTTTATCAATCAATCAATCAATCAATCAATCAATCAATCAATCAATCAATCAATCAATCAATCAATCAATCAATCAATCTACCAATCAATCATCTTAATTTCAGTCATTACTTTTAAGCTATTCCTGAATGTAATGAAAGTTTTTTTTAAATCATATGCAAGCAAAACTACACAAAGAGATCATAGATTTAAGTCTAGGCAAGATTAAAAACTTCTCATTTGTCATTCACTGACCCTTGAAACGATCCCATCCAAACTGCACTGATTCATATCACGTATTATCTTATCAGCTGATTCGTATCATGTCTCTCTCTGCAATGATCAATGTCACAAAGGAACATAGGATACATTTTGTCTCTGCTGCAGATAAGATAGCAATCCCAGACTTTGGGACAGGAGCAATGGAGAACTGGGGCCTGATCACTTACAGAGAAACCAACCTGCTGTTCGATGAGAAGGAGTCATCCTCGGTCAACAAACAGCGAGTGGCCAGTGTCATTGCACATGAGCTTGTCCATCAGGTTACTAAACTTTTCACATATCTGCTCTGGTGGAAACTGGTTTGAAATAAAAAGTTGTGATGCTACGATCATGGTAGCATCAAGTTGCTAGGAGTTTGCTCTATTCAGACTGCAGCTATGATATTGTTTATAGAGAAAAATTTACTGAAAAAGATTTACTCTCCCTAGTGTGGTTCTAATCTTTTTTTTTTTTTTTTGCTTACGCTCGATTATATAAGTTGGATGGTACAAGGCAAGACACACAACTTAATCTTATTTGTCTTTCTGAAGCCAGGCCAAGGACAATATGATGATAAAGATACAGCATCATTCTGAATATTATAAAGCTAATAGCATCGAGAGAGTGACACACAGAACACCTCAGCAAACACACAAAGTTCCCTTATGGTCCCTGTTTTCCTCCCATTTTGTTTTTTGTTTTGGGGAACGATATGTTTTTTGTAGGTTCATTACAATAGAAAGAGCAAAAACTGAAATCTGATAATTGTCTTGAACTGAAGGCAACATGTTTGTTGTGTGATACCTTTGAGATGAGCTAGCCACTTTTAACCCTTAAGTTACATAATTTACACTTCCTGCATGAGTTTATTTAATATGATCATTATTTATAACACATCACTTTAAAGTTTTCACAGCCCTGATTTAATGCATATGTACTTTTTTTTTTCATTTTTAGCAAATATTGAAAAATGTAATAATTATATTGTTAAATATCTCACATTCTGACTCTCAAATAGGTGTAAAAACATGTACTATTTAAACATGCAACTTAATACTGATCATGTTATTTAACCTACCTATGATGGGTGGCACCATGTTTTTCTGCGCTGCCGTGGAGAAATTAGAGCTGCTGAATTTATAACATGGCAATTCATCATTCTCTCCTAAAATACATGAAATGTCAGACGTTAATAAAACACATCATTCGATTATGTTTAAGAATAATTATTATTTACATTTTTATAGACATTGGTGCATGTTTTACAAACCATAAATGTTATGTTTTGCTAGATATAATAGATACAAGGTGTCCGCGGGGTCTTAAAAAGTATTCAAAGTTGATAAATCAATGTAGAGAAATTTAAGGCCCTTAAAAAGTATTAAAAAATCTTAAATGCTATTTTGAGAGGTATTCAATTTTATATCATTTTTGATCATGCAATGTATTGTTGGATGCTAAAGTTTGCCTGAATTAAATCTTCAAATATCAGGATGCTGTGTATTTTATGAAATCAATGAAATCCTACTAGATTTGACATCATGCTGCTTTGTTTACTGCAGTACCCAAGGCAACAACATTATTTCTGCAGTTCTATAGGCGCCAACCTGCTGAATTAGATTTAGATTAGATTTAATAGATTTTTATTCAGTACATGAATGAAGTTTTAGTTTTGGATTAGTTTCTTACATTAATACTGTACACTGTAAGTTAAAATGTCACCAGTGTTTCTGGTTGAAAAGTGGCTATAAGGTCTTAAAATGTATGGAAAGAGTCTTTAAAACGTCTTAAAATGTATATGAAAACACACACATCTTTCTCTAGCAGAGCATTGAGCCATCACGGTAAAGCAGATTTGAATTTAGCACAGAATGGAAAATATCTTGACCTTGACAGTTTGTCTGTTTGTCCGGCTGCACATACGAGAAACGCTTCACCACTGGTCCCTCAGAAATAGGACACCAGTGCGCTGTTTAGATAGTTATTAATCCATTGAAGTAAGATATATTTTATGATTTTTTTACTTTATTGTATACGCCCTCAGCCCTTCCATCATGTAGGACCATTAATTGATACTTTTGCATGTTGTTTTTTTTAAAAGCTTGATGCTAATCACTGTACAATGCCAGTATATTGACAAGCACAACTTGGGGTGCGTTTCTGAAAACGGCCAACTAAGGTCGCAAATTGTGTTGTTACAAGTCCATTGATTTGGCATTTCCCAAATCCGTTGTTCCAATGAACCTTTGCAAACTGCATCGCAAACTTCTATGCTTGCAACTACATCTCTGGAGCTGTAGTTAGAAACATAGTTCCTGACTGTGTTTTATTCCCAGTTATCCCCCCATGCCCGATTCGGTTAGAACATTCTAACATTTAAACTTGGAAAGATTTTATTTTTTTTAATCATCAAGGTCATCTCTCTGAGGTGTAATTTGCTTTTAAAGCAATCTTTATATTTACAATTGCGCTCCCTTCGCAGTGCACTTTGAAAACATTGATGTCATTTTGAACGCAGCCATGGCTCATGACGAAAGCTATAGGTGACATTATTTAAATGCGGAATTTACGTTACGTCTCCAAAGCTTGTGAAAACAAAACACATAGCATGCGCTAATCATTTAAATTTATAGTAGGTTACTTATTAAGTATCTGTACTGTAGGCTATATGACATAGGCCTGCTGGTTAGACCCTTTCTGCAGTGGTTTGCATGTGTCAAATTGTAAAAGTAGACTTAAAAAAATAAATAAATAAATAAACAATATCCTACTTAATAATAATAATATTAATAATAATAATCATCATCATCATAATCATTCATATTATTACAATTATTAATATTATTATTATAAGTAGGTATAATAATTATATTTAGGATTTTTTTCATTTCCTAATAAATAATAAATATAAAATTTCATTTCTTAATAAACAGCTTCATTATTTTATTTATTTATTTATATGATCTATATATGATATTAGAAACCGTGTTAGCTTCTGTAAGTGATTTTATGTTCATTTAGAATAGAATATATAATGTTCTCAATAATATTTGTAAAGGAAACATTGGCCCTTTATGTGCCATTTACATATATTTCAATTAATATGGAAAACGAGTGCATGTTTTTACCAAAACTAATATTGGACTTTTTTTTTCAAATGCGTATAAAACAATATAATTTGCACAAAGAAATTATGGGGTTTTTCTCTAAAGAAGTTGTTACCACCCTATTTAGAGCATCATGGGTGTTTTACGTTATAACTAACATGGATCAAATAATGGATCTGCGACAGAGAAACTCCGGATTTTGAGAAACACTTGTCACAATATCGTTGTTTTCCCAAATGATGCATCATACTATGATAGTTCAGCCACGAGTTAGGTTGTTGTTTGGGAAACGCACCCCAGAACATCTTTAAAAATTAATGTCTTTGTGAAATGAAAAAAGCATACAGTATTGGAACACCACCAAGATCACTAAATGATTTACAGTTTTCATTTTTGAATGAACTACCCTTTTAAAAGCACACTACAGATGAATTTTCCAGGATGCTGTGCAGAATGACAGAGGACAATCGCATATATTTACCCAGTCACACGTCTTAAAAAAGGCTTTGGCAGAACACCCTGTCCTGAGCTTGCATCTCATTTGACTGTTTCCTGTAACTGCGTTTTCAATCAAACAGGCTGAATTTACAGTAACAATACCGTCAGAGAACAATATGATTACCATAAAGATTGCTATCACACGGTTACATATTACACTCTTTCTGAAGCTTCCAATGCAGGGATGTTTTGGGATAATAACAGCTGTCACATTGCATGCTGATAAGATTATCATTTTATGGCCAGGTCCAAGGTTGCTGGAATCCAAAAAAGCAATCAGAACTAAAATGTTTATGTTATGATCGAATAATAGAAGTGTAGAATTTACTTTTATAGATGCTTGGATGTAGTCATGTATTTCCTTGTAAAGAAATGTGCTCAAAGCAAAGTCTGATGGCTGATGCTGCCAGTTTTAAGTGAATAGTATTGAATTCATGAAACCATTGCTAATTATGTGTGTTAAAATGTTGTTAACTGAATATAAGCCCTTTTATTAAAGGTATTGTTAAAGGAATAAAATAAGACTGAATAAGCATGAGGATTGTGCAGTCTATTGTTTAAGAAGCTCTTATTTCTGTGTTTTGATCTGCAGTGGTTTGGAAATATTGTAACTATGGACTGGTGGGATGACCTGTGGCTGAACGAGGGCTTTGCCAGCTTTTTTGAGTATGTTGGAGTGGAAGAAGCCGAGGATGACTGGGGAATGGTGAGCACGTGTCTGAATTATTCAAAAATATCCTTAAAATAAGCAATATTAAGCTCATGTTATCATCGAACTAAGTGCAGCTTTTAACCTCAGCATGAAGCAAGTTAAAAGTGCTAACTGTGCGTCTAAATTAGCACGCTTTTGCTTTCGTCAAGTTGATGACATTGCAAATATGTGAATAAGGATGTTGACCCAGGGTGTAAAACATCAGTGTATATACATACCCAGGATTAATTTTTAACCCCAGGTAAATTGTAAACGGTGTGAAACGTGAAGCAAGATAACACAGGATACTGTTTACGACTAGTTTAGGATGACCCAGGGTTTTCAAGTAAAGGGTCCATATAATGTTTTATAAGTCACAAGTGTTGTCAGAATGTGCAGTGAAGTTTTGGCTCAAAATCCCTCAGTGGTCATTTACTGTGCTGTATATTCCCTTTTCAGGCAGGAGCGCAAACACACTGTTTTGTGTGTCTCTTTAAATGCTGCTCCCCCCATTTCCAGAAATGGTGCAGCTTTTACAGTTTGTGCCTCAGATAACAACATGTGAAAGTGTATCAAAATTTGCACTTTGAACTCTCTGAAAATTTCTGAATGAACAAACACAAAGTGCAAGCAAAGAAACTTTCATGTGACACATTGCATGAGTATTAATAGGAATGTTCCCCCTAAAATTTAAATTGTGTCATCATTTAATCACCGTTGACTTCTTATTTCTGTAAACACAAAGCGGTAACCATTGTATTTCTTCATCCTTCTATGAAAGTCACTGGTTACCAGTTTCCAACATTTTCCACAAATATATGCTTGTTTAAGTGTACAAAAAACTCAAGCTAGTTTAGAACTAGTCAAGATTGAGTAAAACATTTTCAATTTTGAGTGAACTATCCCTTTAATTTGAGCTTTTATTCATGTTTGTCAAAAGCACACAACAGATACACATAATGTTGGTTAAACAGTTTGGAACAAATCACATGTTTATCTGATGTTCATCACATCTGTATCTGTTCATGGTGTTATTCATCATAATTGCATTTTTATTATTAGTAGGAAATAAATTTGACAGCTACAAAAAAATTTGCCAATTGGAAAGTTCTCTAAACCAACTAACAATTACCTTTAGAAAGCTCTGTAATTCAATTACTAGCTCTCTAATTCAGTTCATACAAGTGACAATTCCAAATACCAAGATCTACAAATGAATTTTAACAAGTCAAACAAATGTCTCCGTTAACCGTTAACAATTTGACAGATCTAGAATTTAAGTATAGCTATTAAAAGGATAGTTCATTCAAAACTGAAAATTTACTCACTATTTATTCTCTCTCAAGTGGTTTCAATTCTTTATGAATTTCTTTATACTTTCCTACTTACATAGTAGGAAAACCAAATACGGACATCAGTAATTGCATGTTTCCAGCTTTCTTCAACATATTGAATTAAAATTTTTGTGCAAACTATCTCTTTAATAATTAAAGTTTTTGAGTAACAGTTTCAATTAGAGAGCTCTATTATTCAATAATACAATTTAACAGAACGGTGTTGTGTTCAGTAAAGCTCTCAGGTTGTGGGCTCATTCTGAAAACGTACCTCCACAGACGTTTCTGGAGACCGCGAAATACGTCCCGGCGGCACGTTTTTCTGCAGTTTTTGTTATAGCAAATCCGCCAGAGGTCGCTGTGTACGCTTTTTGAGACCTCAAATTTCCCTCGCGAGTGCCATTTGCGCCTGCTGTTCTCGCGTAAACCCACCAGAGGCCGCTGTGGACTCACTTTTTGACAGACTTTCTGACTGACTGAGCGAACACTGGAACTGAAACTTTTCACTGGACACCCGTCTTTGTGGTCAACTCCTCTCTGCATCTCAAATCCGCCGATGGACGTGGCGCACTAATGAAACAAACCGGTTGCAGCCGGAATGCCATCCTTACGGAGGTAAGCGGTCAACTGGTAAGCGCGAAAAGGAACAGCGTCACACCGCCCCGTAGCGTTAGTTTCAAGAAATAAAATGCAGCCATACGTACCTTCGCCTACGTAATTCGCTGTCTCCAGAAACGTTTTCACAATGAGCCTGTGTTGCTTAAAACAGTCAAGGGTTAATGGAGACTTCTTTGTAGCTCTCTATGCAGAATTGTTAATAATTAACAGCTCTCAAATTGTAACTGAATTTAAATAAAGAGCTCTGTAATTTAGCTAAAATTATGGCGGAAACTATTTAAGCAGCTTGCCTAGAGTGAAAAACTTTTAAAATCAGTGCATGTTTGTAATGAATTACAGCGATTTTACCGTCTTTACTTTATCAGCACAGCCACGTGTCAGTATAATTATAAAAGAAGACGCTTCAATCCCGGTTTGTGGACGTTCCATTTATGACGTATAATAAATAATCTGATGGGTTTTTTTCAGCTGAAACTTTACAGATACATTCTGGAGACACAAAAGTTCTCTTAAACTTTGAAAAATTAGTAAAATAGGTGCCCATTAAATCAGGATGTCATTGTCAATTGTCATTGTTTTTCAGCGTGATGTCATGCTAATCAACGATGTATATCCTGTCATGGTCGATGATGCTCTTCTCTCCTCGCATCCTATTATTGTGGATGTGTCGAGCCCTGCTGAGATCACATCTGTGTTTGATGCCATCTCATATAACAAGGTAAGGTAAAGTTAGTGGTGGTTGGTGTTGATCTATCAAATGTATTTGCTTTGAATAGTTGCTCTGATCTTATTTTGTTTTAGGGAGCTTCTATTTTGCGAATGCTGGAGGACTTACTTGGCCGAGACACATTTAGGGATGGTTGTCGAGTAAGGCGTCTCACTTTTTAACCTACTTTTTCCAGTGGCTCTGTATTTTTAACTCACTTCTGTTTTACCACAGAGATATCTGAAGACCTACCTCTTCCAGAATGCAAAGACTTCAGACTTCTGGAAAGCCTTGGCTGATGTAAATCAATTTTAATTGGTCTTACAATGCCATTTTACTGTTTCTACTGTTTCTACTGTTTGTACTGAGTCTTTATCTATTAATATTTGGTTTTGTTTTAGATTAATAGGATCAATTATTAGAAAATATTTTCATATATATAACCTATAACTATAATCCTATAATTGTTTAAATAGCAAATGCATTTGCGCCCATATGTGCGCCCAGAGGCATTCTGATCTAAAAAAGGAGGCGTGTTGAGGCGCACTGCTAATGCATTGCTATTTTGAGAAACTATAATAGACTGTTCAACAGACCAGAACAAAGCTGGCCTATTGTCCAGCGCAGAGCGCGTTAGTTGTGCGCCTAGCTTACACATTGCTTAATATTTACATATGAAAAATAATTAAAATATTAAGGATATATAGGATATAATAAGGATATATATATATATATATATATATATATATATATATATATATATATATATATATATATATATATATGTGTGTGTGTATATATATAGGATATAAATATAAAGGATTAAAATATTACAAAATATATTATTTTCTAGTCTACATACATATAAAAACCATACTTTTATGCCTTCTTCATCTCAGGGGGCTTTTTTAGTTTATTCATAACAATTTGCTTTTGTATAATGTTATCATATTTAGCAGTATTATTTATTATATCCATATTTATATCTGTTTGCTAAAGAAACCCAACCTGGATCAAACGCTACTTGAAAACTACCGACCGGTATCCCTGCTTCCATTCATGGCCAAGATTTTGGAGAAAGTAGTGTTCAATCAAGTCCTAGACTTTCTTACTCAAAACAACCTCATGGACAACAAGCAATCTGGCTTTAAAAAAAAGGCCACTCAACTGAGACTGCCCTGCTCTCGGTCGTGGAGGATCTCAGACTGGCTAAAGCAGACTCTAAATCATCTGTCCTCATCTTGCTGGATTTATCAGCTGCTTTTGACACTGTAAACCACCAGATCCTGCTATCTACGCTTGAGTCACTGGGCGTCGCAGGCACTGTTATTCAATGGTTCAGTTCCTACCTCTCGGACAGGTCATTCAGGGTGTCGTGGAGGGGAGAGGTGTCCAACCTACAGCATCTAAACACTGGGGTACCTCAGGGCTCTGTTCTTGGGCCACTTCTCTTCTCCATCTACACGGCATCTTTAGGAACAGTCATCCAGAAACATGGTTTTTCCTACCACTGCTATGCTGATGACACCCAGCTATACCTCTCTTTTCACCCTGATGATCCCTCGGTTCCAGCTCGCATTTCAGCCTGCCTGTCAGACATTTCACACTGGATGAAAGATCATCATCTCCAGCTTAACCTCACGAAAACGGAAATGCTTGAAGTTTCTGCCAACCCGACTCCACACCATAACTTTTCAATCCAGATGGATGGAGCAACCATCACTGCATCCAAAATGGTAAAAAGCCTTGTAGTAAGGATTGATGACCAACTGAACTTCTCTGACCACATTTCTAGAACTGCTCGATCTTGCAGATTCGCACTCTACAACATCAGAAAGGTCCGACCCTTCCTATCTGAACATACAGCTCAACTCATTGTTCAAGCTCTTGTCCTCTCCAAACTGGACTATTGCAACTCTCTGCTAGCACGAGTGGTCTTTGATGAACCCAAAAGAGCACATGTCACTCCGCTACTCACCCGTTTGCACTGGCTGCCAGTTGCTGCCCGCATCAAATTCAAAGCTCTGATGTTTGCTTACAAAGTGACCTCTAGCTGTGATCCTTCGTATCTGCTCTCACTTCTGCAGATATATGTGCCCTCCAGAAACTTGAGTTCTGTGAATAAACGTTGCCTCGTTGTTCCATCCCAAAGAGGGAAGAAATCACTTTCCCGAACTCTCACATTCAATCTGCCCAGTTGGTGGAATGAGCTCCCTAACTACATCAGAACAGCAGAGTCACTTGCTGTCTTCAAGAAACGACTAAAAACGCAACTGTTTAGTCTCCACTTTCCTTCCTAATCTGCAACTGCCTCTCTGGCTATACCACTAACTGTGCCCCCCCCCCTCTCTCTCTCTCTCTCAAAAAAAAAAAAAAAAAAAAAAAAAAAAAATTACTAATGCTTTGCTTCTTAGACTTTACACACCTGAAACTTGTCTATAGCACTTGCTCACTGCTGCTCTTATAGTTGTGTAAATTGCTTCCTTGTCCTCATTTGTAAGTCGCTTTGGATAAAAGCGTCTGCTAAATGACTAAATGTAAATGTAAATGTAAATGTTTTCATTAAAAACAAGCTTAGATTTGTCCACCTGTCAGGTTTTAGACCATATGGGGTATAGCATGTGTATTTCAGTACTCGGTTTTTTGAACACACTTCGTTATTATTGTTCATTTGTTCGTTTGCTGGAAATTAGAACGGAATTTAGAAATAGTTTTAAAACAAATCTTTGCTCTTAACAAACGAAATTAATTATTTATAGGCTAATGGATGTCTGTGCATACAAGAAGTTTCCTTATCCACGAGAGTGAAAGCGAAAGTACACAATGAGGAGGCTCATCTCTTATTCTCTCTATTGAAGTGTTCAGTTTTTCTACTTACAAAGTCCGTCATGTAAATAGCAAATGCACTATGGCGCAAAGCAACTGACTCTTAGAGGGAATGAGAGATGAGACGTAAGTTTATTACGTCTATTAAGTTTATATAAGTTTATTCTCAAAACACATCTATAACTCATTAAGAAAATAAGCTCAACCCTTTTAGACCATGTGCCGCGTCGCAAAGCAGATTTTTCCTTCCTTGAAATAGCAAAAGTAGATTCCGACATGCCCTTAATGCTTTTGCGCCCTGCGCTTTGCACTTTGCGCATGGATTGTCAAAATAGAGCCCTAAATTATTAATAATGATTATTATTATTATCTATTTTGGAAAAAATGTGAAATGAAGTACTTATAATGGTATATATATATATATATATATATATATATATATATATATATATATATATATATATGTATGTATGTAATTATAATTATTATATAACTGTTAATCATAACACTTTTGTTTAATTTACTTTGCAATCTTTCAACTGTATCATGGCTTCCACAAAAAAAGAAAATCCTTATTGACACTGAAAACTGGAGTAAATCAAGACTGTTGAAAATTTCATTTTTAATTTATTTTAATGACTCATTAGAAATGGAAAGCACTTACTCTGCATGGTAATACTATTCATATATTACAGTATAATATTACAATTAATATTATAAATAATATACTAATATTATAATACTCAGAATATTACTTTGTTGTATCAAATCGATGCAGACTTGACCAAATAAACACTTTTTTTCAATAACATTTAAACATTGTAATTTTCTCTTGGGTCATAATTTAGGAGAGTGGCTTACCTGTGGCAGACATTATGGACACATGGACCAAGCAGATGGGTTATCCAGTGCTCAGTCTGACCAACACAGACACTGAAGCTAAACTCACACAGACCAGGTTTCTCCTGGACCCTAATGCTGACCCCAGTCAGCCCACCACTCCACTGGGGTGAGCCTGATAATCTCACATCCCTCTCGCGAAAAATAAAATGTTAATGGAATCCAGTACAGCAAATCCAGTCATATCACCATTAACCACACAGGAACAACACAGTAAAAAATTCTTGGTTCCACACAATCGATTTATGTTGGGACTACATGAAGTAATTAAGTTCCTATTAGTTTTTACAAATAATTGTAAGCCAAAAATGTAAGAATTATGTTGTTTCAGTTATTTTTATTTAAGTAGTTTGAACAAGCAGCAAATGCCATTTTTAGTGCAATGTGCAAAATAATTACTGTGACTTGTTTTGATAATGGAGATATAGTACAAACTAAAACTGAATCCAACATTGTATTAAAAACTCTACAAAGTGTTATCAGAACTGACTTATGACCCACCTTAAACCCAGATACTAATCTGAATTCACCTATGACTTTCCAATTAAAGTTATAAGTTCAGTCTGATCATTTATCTCTTGTCCCACAGGTATAAATGGACTATTCCTGTGAAATGGAAAGCACTTGACTCCAAAAACAACTCTTTTATATTCGAAAAAGGACAAACAGGTAAAAAAGCTTAGATAACCAATACAGTATACACACTGTTAATAATTGAGGTATTCTGTTGTGTAATTTCTTTGGTCTGTGTTTAATTAGAGGCAGTCATTAGTGGATACTCACATGCTACCAATGGTCTTATCAAAGTCAACAAAGACCACATGGGCTTCTACAGAGTCAATCATCATGACCAAATGTGGAGCGATATTGCCGAACAACTTCTTATGGATCATCAGGTATCAATTATGTTGGCAAGTGCTAAAAAGTGCTAGAAGTTATGCTACTTCATGCTTGCATAGTGTTAAGCTATGCTAGTAATATGCAACATGCAGTGTGCATACCGATGCTTGAAACATGACTTCATAATTCAGTTATGTCAATGCAATGTTAAACTTGGTAAAAACATGCTAGCAATATGCCAGTTCAAGGCAGCTAAATGTTTAACAATCTAGCAACTGCATGCTGGCCAGGGCTGGACTTTGTGGTTTGTGGGCCCTAAGCAATATTTGTGATTAGATTTTAATGTTCCACTTTTGAAAAAAAGTAGGCTAATAACGTTAAAATCTTAATGATTATAGACAGATTTTACAACACAAATTTATAAAAGAGCTAATGATTAATATAGGCTTCTTGGCATTGGTCGGGGGCCCCTAATTCGGCCCTAAGCGGCCCTAGCACATTTGGTTTACTTGTTTCTTTCATCTGCTGAAAAAGTTTGGGCACCCCTGCTATAGGGGAGTGCGGGGCACAAAGTAACACAGAGTTTTAAGGTATTTCTCAGGGTTGACCATGGCATGCTTCCAAGGTTTTCACCACAGTGTTAGCAGTTGTCTTCCTGCCAACTATTGAAATAGGTCACCGAAATTTGGATGAGAAACACAGGAGAAACCAATTTTGCAGCATAAAAGTTTTTTTTTTTTATTGTAGTCAATTTTTTTTTTTTAAGAAATCTGTAAAAGTAAGTAAGTAAAATCTCATATTGTTGTGATTACTGTCATCTAGGCTAAAATATGGAACTATTTTGAAAGATGTAAAACACACACAGTGACTGCTAACCAGTTTTGAAGAAAACACGACACAGCGGGGTTAGTTGTAACAGGGTGCTACAAATAAGCCACACACTGTTGGACACCAACTAAACTAACAAAATAATTTTTGAATGTTGAGTGTAATGTTAAAAACTTATTAAATAAAATGTTTTTTAAATAATTTTTTTGAAATAGACAAAAAATATTTTACTGCTAATAATGCAAATAAATGCATTGTATAATAATGGATAATAATCAAAATAAATCCAAATGTGTTTATCCAATAGATAAATTAAATAAATAAACATACTGTGCTGTGTAGAATAAAAAATAAATTGAGTAAAGTACTGAGGAACTATAGCTACTATTTAAAATAAGCTGAATTTTATTGAATTGTGTGAAATCTGACTTTATAAGCATGTGTTACAACTAACCCTCTGTTTGTTACAACTTGCCCCGCAGGTGGGGTAAATAGTAACATTTATACTCCTGGCACTTTTGGCCATACTGCACAGAAACCATAGGTCCGGCGATCATACAACCAGAGCTCATTTGTAGGAGAGGCTTGTGTGTTGTTGGTAAAAAACAAATGGTTTGTCTAACCCCATGACTTTGTTCATTATTTGGCCAAAACCAAAGTGTGTTACTTTGTGCCCCGCTCTCCCCTAAACCATGATAGCCATCTATTAAAATATACTATGAATGTGTTATTTTCTGCTAGAAACTTATTAAACTTGCTATAAAAATGCTATCAACAAGCTAATTCATGCTAGAAATGTACTAACTTATGCTATAAACATACAAGCAATATGATTATTCATACCAGCACACTGACATGCAGCATTACTGACCAATCAGAATCATGCACCAGAGTGATGTGGACTAAAATATTATAATAAATTATTGATATTTTCCTGTCGCGTCATTCCTCTGTGGCGACCCCTGATTAATAAAGGTACTAAGCTGAAAAGAAAATGATTGAATGAATGTTATTTTCTTAGGTGTACGACGCAACTGACAGAAGCAGCTACATTGATGATATATTCGCATTAGGACGGTGAGTGCAAACATTTTCCAACCTCGTTGAGCTTGTGTTTTTAATATCAACTTAATGACAGGCGAAAGATTGAATGTGAACTGAGTTTACATAGCACAGCTTTTTATGGTTAAAGTAGTGGAGGTCAGAAAGTGAGGATGATGAAGTAATGCTTAAATTGGCGCCTTTTGTTTTGCATTAACAGGGCAGATATGGTTGATTATGGGAATGCCTTCAATTTAACAAGATATCTGGCCAACGAAACCGAGTATATTGTGTGGGATCGAGTTTCTGCTTCTATCTCCTACGTGAGAGAAATGTTGGCTGATGATACAGTGCTGTACCCCTTATTTCAGGTTGGGCTCCACAGTCTTTACTATAACTTTCAGAGCAGAAGACCTGTCTTTTTATGAAAAATCATGTGAAATGTGGCCTTGTTCCCAGTGTGAGATTTGTAGCTGATATTTTTTGGATAAACATTCACAAGATGTACATTTTTCATGTCTATTATTTTTCACGTTTTCTGTTTCACATCATATCTGTTTAGAAATTGTTCAGGGGTCACGTGCAGACGATATCCAGAGAGCTCGGCTGGAATGATGAGGGGAACCAAACACAGCGGTGAGAATATTTTGTCAGAAAAAAAAATTATTTTTGTTTTATTACATATGCACTGGTGTCTTTTGGATGAGACGTTTAACCGAGGTTCTGTCCCTCTGTGGTCATTAAAAATCCCATGGCACTTCTCGAAAAGAGTAGGGGTGTAACCCCAGTGTCCGGGCCAAATTCCCTCTCGGCCCATAACCATCATGGCCTCCCAATCATCCCCATCCACTGTATTGGCTCTATCACTGTCTCTCCTCTCCACATTCTCAGAAAAAAGGTACACGGTGGTACAATTAATGTTCCTTAAGGAACAGTTTTGTAACTTTGTAAAAGTTGTACCTTATATGGTACAGAAAAGGCCTCATATGATACTGTTCTGTACCTTTTATGATACAATTAAAATGAAGATACACAGTTGTTCTCATAAAAAAGGTACGTAAGTGTTGGACAACTCCTTTATTTCAATATCTATGAAAATAAATATTACAGGAAAGGGATTTTATGAATAATTTCCATATTATAACATGAATCATCATTTAAAAGCAATGTGCAATACAGCTATAGGTATTGTAAACTAATTATTTAAGGCATTTTTTAATAAACATTTGATAAGCATTTTCTGATAAATACATTTTCCTTTATGATATCCGCACCTTTTGGTGTTTGCTTTCTACTACGCACGTGAGCTGGCAGAAGTCCTGCATATGTAAAGTGTTCATGCAGGCATTTTAGTATTGAAAAACAAATCAAACATTGTGCATATCTCGTTACAATACTTTTGCATAATTCTATTTCTATTTTAAAATGAACTTTTAAGTGATTACAAAGGTATTGTGTGAAAATTGGAGAGTCTATTGTTATAGACATATAGAAAATGTTGTCTATTTTACATGGGAGAATGTGTTTCTGTAACATTTTTAGGGAAAAGTGTAAATGTTTAGCAAAAAATAGATCTTTTGATTTATGTTGAAGTAATTTTTATTCTTTATTGTAAATGGAAAAGGGGCATTTACACACACACACACACACACACACACACACACACATATATATATATATATATATATATATATATATATATATATATATATATATATATATATATATATATATATAGTTAATGTTTCATATTTACTGAAAATAAATTGATACATTTTGGATATAGCAAAATGCCTTTAAATAGTTCTGGAAGGAACTCATTTGACACTGTTAAGGTACAAAGTTTCTTGTCACCATAGTGGTACCTTCATGGATCAGATTTGTACCTTTGATGAAGTTACAATATTGGATGCAGGTTTTAAAAACTAATGGTACATTTTAGTTTCCCATGGTACAAATCATGTCCTTAAAGGTACAAACTGCAATGGTAAAAATGTGTTTCTTTGTCTTAAGGTACAATTCTGTTCCATAAAAAGGTACTGTCCCAGTGACAAGGGTCTGTACCTTCTTTGGTACAACATTGTACCATTTTTTCTGAGAGTGCACCTATAGCTGGTGTGTGGTGAGTGCATTGGCGCTGTCATCCTGTGGCTGCCGTCACATTATCCAAGTGGATGCTGCACACTGGTGGTGGTGTGGAGCCCCCCCATCATGATTGTGAAGCGCTTTGGGTATATGGCCAATACACAATAAATGTGCCATATAAATACACATTACATTACATTACATATGTCTGAGACTTCAAGTGAAAATTTCTGTCACTTTGAATTTTGTATTTAGTTTTTTTAATTTCTAATTTAATATGCAATTCATGGTATTATTGAAAAACAAAACAAAAAACGAATGTCTTAGTATTTTGCATACATTTGGTGGCCTTGGGTTTTGGTTAATTTCATGCAGGGGTCACCAACATGGTGCCCGTGAGGATCACATGAGTTGCCCGCGGGCCTGTTCTAAAAATAGCTCACCATAGCACCATCTAATATTTTTTGTAGCTATTCTTTTTAAATCACACTTGCATTGGTGTAAAACTGAAAATGACATTAAGTTTTACTATGTACAAAAAAACTTTAAAAACTATTTCAGATAAATGAAATGTTGCATATTGATATTTATCTGTTTCATACCTTGTTAAATCATTGTTGACAACTATTATGAGAAGTCATTAACATGATCAGTGTCTTCACATATTTGAATATCATTAATTATAAACAATAACATATAATTAAAAGTAAACTGAGCATATTTGTTATTTGAGAAGTGTGTATCAAACTGGTAGCCCTTCACATTAATCGGTATCCAAAAAGTAGCTCTTAGTTTCAGAAAGGTTGGTGACCCCTGATTTAATGCATGTCTCAAATTCTTTAGTTAAATCGGATTGATTTTTCTAGTTTTCTCAACTGCCATCAGTCAAATCACAAATCACTAAAAATGTTAAGAATGTTAAAACTTGATTAACAATTTCAAGTTCATTTATTTATAAAGCACATTTAAAAACAGCCAAAAGACTGACCAAAGTGCTGTACATAAGACAGAGTATAGAGACAGATTATAAAAATATAAAAATAAACTAAGAGAAACGATTGAATACATTTAAATATGAAGCAATAGAAAAGACTATAGTTATAGTTAAGATTATAATAATATTAAAATGCCAAGATGAACAGGTAAGTTCTAAGGACTGATTTACAAATAGATAGAGATGGAGCCATTCTAATGTCAATGAGCAAAGTGTTCCATAACCACAGACCTGCCACAGAGAAAGCTCTGTCCCCTCTATGTTTCAGTCTGGACTGAGGAACTAAAAGAAGATTTTGATCACTTGATCTAAGAGATCTTAGATCTAAGAGAGTGTAGAAAAGGAACAGCTCTGAGAGATAGGTTGGGGCTAGATTATGAAGGGATTTATATACCAGTAAAAGCACTTTAAATCAAATCTGAATTGGATGGGCAGCCAATGAAAAGGGGTAATGTGGTCATGTTTTCTGCTATTACAAATTAATCTAGCAGCAGCCTTTAACTTATTAACTTATTAAAATAAGTTAAAGTAACATAAAACATTTGTTGTCATGATTTTTGTCTTTACAGTGTGAGTAAAGTTTTAATGATAATCTTTGATGTTCAGAATCTCAGTAGAAGTAGTAGGGTACTACTATATGGATCAAAATTCATTGTATTTAAAAAAGCAATAAGCTAGATGTACCTGTTACTTCTTGCTTACTGTTATTCAAATACAATGAACTTTGGATGTACCACTTGACTCACATACTGCTTTATTTTACATAATATATTATAAGGGACAATAGGGATTAGGCATTATATGTAATATGTAACATGAATAAGAATGTTATATGTTTCCACCAAGAATTTACATGTTGTTAGCATGTTTCTCCTGCTGAAAAAAAATACAATAGAAACAATCATAGAATTTGTGATGGCTTTAATGTTGTAATGTAAATTACCACTTGTTAATTGTGACATCACAGAAATCGGTTTCCAGATCTAAGCGCTCTATCAAACTGTATGGGGAAACTCAACAAATGGTAATAATAACTGTTTACAAAGCAATGTAATACTTTTGCAATACTGAATAATGATGTGTTAATATGTAAACTAAACATTACTTTAATATGGACTAATGATGAGTTAATGCATACGCTAATCATGAACTAACTTTAACTACAATATGAGTCACAAGAGTTCTTGTGTGAATAACGACTCCCTTAATTAATTGTTAGTAAATGATTGTTTGTTAATTAATGTATTAATTATCACATTAGTTTATGCTTAATTTAACCATCATGAACTATTGATAACTTTACTTGGAGGGGCACATCATCATTAACCCATTCTTAACTACTCATGAGCTCCTTATGCACATCTGTCAAGTGTGTTTACACTGAATAACAATAGAAAAGGGTGCTGGCAACATCAACATGAACAGTTTAAACTGTTCATGAGTAGAGATGAGTTAACGGTGATGTGCCCCTCCAAGTAAAGTCATGACATAATTAAACATTAACAGCTCTTGAGTTCATGTTAATACATTTAGCTTAAACTTAAATGGTAAATAATATATTAATTAACAACATGTACTAACAAGTAATTAAGGTAGCCGTTAATCACACATGAACTCACGTGACTCGTGTTGTAGTTAAAGTTAGTTCTTGATTTGCACATGCACATAACTTATAATAAAGTAATGTTTAGTTTACATACTAATACATCATTATTCATGTACTATTTTTGTAAAGTGTTACCATAGAAACTATAATGGGTCTCTGTAGGTCTCTGCTGGTAATTTGTTACATTCTAATGGTGTCATGTTTAAATCAATAAATCCCAATGGAATATGTCCAAAAAGGAACTGCAGGAACTATTGAAATGTACTGGTTTTATTGGTTAAATGTTGCACTTTGTTATACTTTGCTTGTTATAGTGAACAAGGGACCAAGTTCTCTGAGGTTCACTTATAATGTCATCTAGAGTTTTGCTTTCTACATAAAAATATGTTTTTAATTTCTTATCTAGTTTTATTGGTTACATTTTGGGGGCTGGACGGTGGCTCAGTGGTTAGCACTGTTGCCTCACTGCAAGAAGGTCGCTGGTTGAAGTCCCGGCTGGGCCAGTTGGCATTTCTGTGTAGAGTTTGTATGTTTTCCTCGTTTTGGTGTGGGTTTCTTCCGGGTGTGGGAAACTAATTGAAGAAACTAAATGGTCAGCATTGTATCCACTGTGTGAAACATATTCTGGATAAGTTGGCGGTTCATTCCACTGTGGCAACCCCTGTTGAATAAAGTGACTAAGCCGAAGGAAAATGAAGGATTGTTTAAATTTTGATGGTTTGCAATGTTTTTGGTATTTGTTGTAAAAACCATTTGAAATGATTGTGATGTCTAACATGAATTAGCATTTTGTTAGCATAGGTTACAATTTAGCATGTTGCTAGCATGAATGAACATGTTTCTTAAATAAATTACTGTTAAGCAAAAATAGCATGTTGCTAGTAGAATTAGCACCTTGAGAGTATGTTTTTAACATGAATTAGCATTATAGTAAATGACTAAGCTTGTAATAATGAGCTCAACAAACTAAATTTCTTCATCTTTTTTTTTCTAAGACTGCTGAGAGAGATCGTTTTGGGCATCGCATGTCAAATGGGTGACCAGGAAGCTCTCGACCAAGCCTCTGATATTTTCAATAAGTGGATTAAAGGAACAATTGGGTAAACATGTTTGTACATAAAGCCTCATAATATGTCTAGAGAGCGTATTAAATATTGTTTTTCTCTGATTGGGGAGCAGCAGTGTGCCTGTGAACTTGCGTCTGCTGGTGTATCGGTACGGCATGATGAACTCAGGAACAGAGGAGAGCTGGGAAATCATGTTCCAGAAGTATCTGTCTGCCACTCTTGCCCAGGAGAAAGATAAGCTGCTCTACGGTCTGGCTTCAGTCAAAAATATCAAGCTGCTTCATAGGTAAACTTATACTTGAGCAGTGTTAAAGGGTAAAGCCTAGACAGGATACAGCTGCGGATACGCACATCTATATAGCATCATTTTTGTGACACTGTATAACAAATATTTATATTTTTACAGTACTGTGACGGTTGGGTTGGGGGTAGGTGTTAATAAAATGCAATTTAATAAATAACATAAATAATATTCTGTACAACTACTGTTTTTACATTACTGTGATGGTTGGATTTAGGGTTTGGGTAGGGGTAGACGTAAATAAAATACAATAAATGGGAAATTTAAGAAATAACATAAATAATTCTTGTTAACTTCCAGCCGCAGCCATATCTGATCCGTGTTAAAGGAGTCTGTTTTTTTTGTTTTGTACTGTTCTCTGAGCTCCACAACATTTTATCTAGAGTTTTAAAACTAATTGATATAAATTAAAAAATATGTAAAAATGTTTGTTTTCTAACAGGTTGCTCGAATCAACTAAAAACGAAAGCATCATAAGGAGTCAAGATGTTTTTACTTTAGTGCAATATGTGTCACGAAGCTCTGATGGTAAAATTATGGCCTGGGACTGGATGACGCTCAACTGGGATTACCTGGTGAACAGGTTAGTTCATCTAACCACTGAAATCAAAGTAAAAACAGCACTCGTGTTGAGTCAAAGCCCCTTTTAAGCAAGTCATTTTGGTTGGCTGCCATTTTTGAAACCCCTCATGGGCATGCTTGAGCATTTTGTTTGAATGGGGAACATCAAATTCTCCTAAATTGTTTGCCAAGCTTACAATTAAATTTCATATTTGGAATCACCAATAACGTTAAACAATCAACTGTCTTTTATGTCTTATGTTTAGTTTCTAAACCTATCAATCGAACAAAATTGGCATTTTTTTCAGGTTGCCCAAAGTAACGCATTAACACAATCGAAGGAAACGAAATCACGACACCAATATTATTTATGGCCGTTTTATAGATTATCATCTCCTGAATGCTTCTTCCGATCGTCTTGGTCTACTGAAGTAAATCCCAATTTGGTCTTGATGTTAAATCACCTGCCAAAATGGCAGCGACCTCTTTGTTTACAAGTTTGTGGGCGTTCGTGTAGTTGCTGTCATGTAATACATGTTTCAAGCTTTACGTGGATATACACTCACCGGCCACTTTATTAGGTACACCTTACTAGTACCAGGTTGCCTTCAGAACTGCCTTAATCCTTCGTGGCATAGATTCAACAAGGTACAGAAAATATTCCTCAGAGATTTTGCTCCATATTGACTTAATAGTATCATGCACTTGCTGCAAATCCCATTCCACCACATCTCGAAGGTGCTCTATTGGATTGAGTTCTGGTGACAGTGGAGACCATTTGATTACAGTGAACTTACTGTCATGTTCAAGAAACCAGTCTGAGATGATTCACGCTTTATGGCGTGTTATCCTGCTGGAAGTCAGCAACAATACTCAGGTAGGCTGTGGCATTGACACGTACCTCAATTGGTACTAATGGGCCCAAAGTGTGCTAAAAAATCCCCCTCCCACACCATTACACCACCACCCTGAACCTTCAATACAAGGCAGGATGGATCCATGCTTTCATGTTGTTGACGCCAAATTCTGACCCTACCATCAGAATGTTGCAGCAGAAATTGAGACTCATCAGACCAGGAAACTTTTTTCCAATCTTCTATTGTGCAATTTTGGTGAGGTTGTGTGAATTGTAGCCTCAGTTTCTTGTTCTTAGCTGACAGGAGTGGCACCCAGTGTGGTCTTCTGCTGCTGTAGATCTTCCGCCTCAAGTTTCGATGTGTTGTGTGCATTCAGAGATGCTCTTCTGCAGACCTCGGTTGTAACGAGTGGTTATTTGAGTTACTGTTGCCTTTCTATCAGCTCGAACCAGTCTGGCCATTCTCCTCTGTCCTCTGGCATCAATAAGGCATTTGCGCCCACAGAACTGCTGCTTACTGGATATTTTCTCTTTTTTGAACCATTCTCTTTAAACCCTAGAGATGGTTGTGCATGAAAATCCCAGTAGATCAGCAGTTTCTAAAATACACAGACCAGCCCATCTGCATTTGCTGATTCCAGAGGCTTCCTGGAGCATCATCGGTCTATAGCGATTGATGATTGGCTCCTTTACTTAAAAGCGGGGCTCCATTCGCCAAATTGACCATTACAATTTTCCCCATTCAAAACTATACGAGTGACATGATTTGTAACTTTGATTGAGTATAATAAAGATCTCTGTTCTCTGCTGTTTGTTAGATTCACTATCAATGACAGAAACTTGGGCCGCCTGCCAGCCAGAATCACGACTACATACAGCTCTAATCTTCAACTGTGGAAGGTACTTCACTTTAAATGTCCTTAATTTTTGACCACCCAACTATGCAATGAGTCAAAATATCTCATCAGTTGATCTCTTTGTTTTAGATGGAGCACTTTTTTGCCCTGCACCCGAATGCAGGAGCAGGTGAGATGCCCAGAAAGCAGGCACTGGAGACTGTGAAGAACAATATCGAATGGGTGGAAAGGAATAAGGATGAGATCCGGTTCTGGCTGGAGAACAATGTGTCCTAATACTAGAAGAATATTTTATGCCCACACCACAAGTAATTTGGTTTCACAAGTCAATGAATTGCTCAGGGCAGCTTGAAAACGAATCTTTAGCCAAGAGCCATAATTGCGTTCAGTTAAATAAAACATAACGCTTTCTGGAACTACAGTAAGCATCCTTAGGCACTGTACATTGTTTCTTTTATTTAATGTGTTGCAATTGACATAAAATGTTTTATTTGTAAAATGTGTAATTGTGATGCTTAATTCTTTAAAGATTTAAAGGCTATGCTTAAGGATCAAAACACAGCTTTAATTATATTATACATCAGAATGTGTCCCGTTTACTTTTATCTGAGTAGAAACTTCTGTTATACCATTTAACCATGATTTATTTATTTCGTTTTAACACCCATTACATTTAATTCAGTGTACAGTAACTATAGTTTAAATTGGGAATATTTAGAACAAAATTTATTTCAAATCATTTAAATATTAAAATAGTTTATTTAATGAGCATTGTGGAGCACCAGAATACTCACAAAATGTCACATTAAATGTTTTATTTAGCCACTGTCCTTCAAACCTCTAGATTTTAACCATCAAAAAAGTAATCAAAGAACTTTTAATCATTTTAAATAAATGTTAAACTTTTGAGTAAAGTTAATTGATCACAAATAGGGAGTAAAAATGCTATTTTTCATGTTTACAGCAGGCAATATAAGTATTGAACACGTCACCATTTTTCTCAGAAAACATATTTCTAACGGTGCTGTTGACTTAAAAATTTCACCAGATGTTGGTAACAACTAAAGAAATTATAAATGCAAAGAAAACAAATGGAATTAGCTTACAAATTAAATTATCTGTAATGAAATGAAATAACGCAGGAATAAAGTATTAAACACATGAATTTTCCCTCTGCCCTTCAGCATTGTAAATTAATTTCAGCTGCTTCAGTCCAACGTCTACATTAGCAGGATGATGAAGATGAAACCAGGGTGAACATTTCAACAAGTCAATAATCCTAAACACAGCCAAGGAAACTCTTAAATTCCTTCAGAGAAAGAAAATCAAGCTGTAGAATGGCCCAGCCAATGACCTGACTTGAATCCAGTAGAAAATACAAAATAAAGCTCAGTTTGGATAGACGAGACCAACCGAACCATCAAGATTTTACACTCTGTTGAAGTTTGTGAAAAAATAACAGCTGAGCAAATTCATTCTCCCCATGAGAGGCATCTTTAAGATGAAAAAAGCCTTTTATTTAAAGTATTAAACATGTTTCTGTAGTTCAATACTTTCTCCTTGTGTCATTTTGTTATTACGCATAACACAATCAACAGCTTCTTTAGAAATATTATTCCCAGGAAAAACATGACGTGTTCAATACTTATTTTCCCTGCTGTATGTAGTTTGGTGTTTGATAAAATATAAGGGGTCAATATTTTTTTTTACTAAACAATTTCTTTCGCTGACAGCAAAAATAACAAATAAATAAAAACTTTTAATAATTTACAAATTGCAATTTATCTACATTGTTGGACACACATTTATTATATATGAAATTATTGAATAAATGGGTAGTCATACCAAAGGACAACAAAATTGAACAATTTTTTAGTGGTTGCAAACATGTGAACAATTCGGACACAAAAACTTATCAAGTGTGCATCATGGGCTTTACAGGGGGCTTCAGTCACATGATCTTAAATAACGTCCTTCAACTAATTAAAATTTTTCTGTAGGATTGACAATTTAAAATTTGCATATACAATAATGTCACGCCAGAGGACATGGTTTTTAGTGACAAAATGTATAAAGTTCTTATGATTTTAGAAATACATGTGTGGACAAAAGGATTGGCATTTACTAAAATAGCCACTTGTAAAATTTAACTAAAAAAATAAAACATTGGTAATCTTCAATGAAAGTCTAGCAACTGTATATCAATATTATTAACCACGCCCCCTTACCATTAGTTTGCTATGAGGGAATGATGCGCAAAAAGAAAGCCCCGGCCACTACTCAATATAACGTTTGAGTTAAAAGTACATCAGCATACTGATATTTAATTTTATTTTATTGTCATGGACCCACATGCATTTTTAAAATTAATCACAAATTCATTCATTTATTTTCTTTTTATCTTAGTCCCTTTATTAATTAGGTGTCGCCACAGCGGAATGAACCACCAACTTATCCAGCACATGTTTTATGCAGCGGATGCCCTTCCAGCTGCAACCCATCCCTGGGAAACACCCATACACACTACAGACAACTTAGCCAACCAATTCACCTATACCACGTCTTTGGACTGTGGGGGAAACCGGAGCACCTAGAGGAAACCCACGTGAACAAGGGGAGAAGATGCATACTCATTCATTTTCTTTTTGGCTTAGTCCCTTTATTAATCTGGGGTCGCCACAGTGGAATGAACCGCCAACTTAACCAGTATATGTTTTACGCAGCGGATGCCCTTCCAGCTGCAACCCATCACTGGGAAACATCCATACACACTCGTTCACAAACACATACGGACAATTTAGCCTATCCAATTCACCTATACCACGTCTTTTGACTTGTGGGGGAAACCGGAGCACCTGGAGAAAACCCACATGAACAGCGGGAGAACATGCAAACTCATAGAAACAATTATGATAAATAAATCATATTGGACTTGTTTTTATTCAAATCTTAAGCACATAAAGTCTCAAGGATAGTAGTTTCACAATATTTGCAGTAAGCAGATGACAACGTTGCACTCCATCAGTTACAGTCCATCAAACTAGATTCAGTATAGAAGGTAAAACAAAGTCAAAGCCATTTGCAGGAAAAATATTCATGTTATAAGAACTTTACATTCATCTGCAGAGTAATCGTACTCTACTGGTGTTAAAGGGATAGTTCACTCAAAAAAAAGTATGTGGTCGTTGCATTTTCTTTCTTCTGAACACAAAATATAATATTTTGAACAATATTGGAAACATATTTTTTTATTGATTCATTATGTTATGATATTTGTTAACTTCTACTCTGTAAAAAAATCTGGGTTGCCTTAATTTTTTAAGCTGAATCAAATTAACCTTACGAGTCCATTGAACTTATATTATGTTAAACTGACTTAAAACAGCTTGTGTAACTTATACAAACTAAGTTAGAACATGATTAACTTAGTTTAATAAGTTGCAATGACCTAAAAACATATGCTGTCAGTGTATGGAAGTCAATGGTTATAGGTTTCCAGCATTCTTCAAAACATCTTAATTTTTATTCACCAGAATCTTCTAAAGGTTAAGAACCACTTGAAGGTGAGATTTCATGTTTTGGGCAAATTATCCCTTTAAAAACAGTGGAGCAGATGGAGAGCGCCAGCGCTGATGTTTTTTTTTTTTTTTAATGTTTTGTTAATATCTGAGCATCATTGTTCACGGGTTGAGCGGCACTGAAGATGCCGTCATTGGCAGCTGGTTGCTGATCGTGACTCGCTGTCTTGTTTGGCATCGTATCATTCCTGTAATGGCTCTCCTGAACCTGCAGTCAACAAAAAAAAGCTTATGTAAGCAAAGAGTGTATCTGACTTATCACAAAATTGTTTTAAAATGATGGTAAAAGTGGCAGTACTTCTTGTTGGCGATGACGTAGATGCAGGGATTGTAAAAGGTGGAGGATTTGGCGAAAAGGGGGGCGATGATGGCCATCGGAGCTGGGATCTTTTGGGGGTCACCAAATGATGCCCACAAACACACAATCGAATACGGAGACCAGGCAGCCAAGAACATCACTATCATTATAACAGACATCTGTAAAGATGAAGCATTTAGTTGTAACTAAATCAGAGAGCAAGTTGTAATTTAGAATTGTGCAGTGATTTTTATTCATTCATTCGTTTTCCTTTGGCTTAGTCCCTTATTTATCAGAGCTCTCCACAGCGGAATGAACCACCAACTGTTCCGGCATATGCTTTATGCAGTGGATGCCCTTCCAGCCACAACCCAGTACTGAGAAACACCCATATACTCTCACATTCACACACTGAGGTCAATTTTGTTTACCCAATTCACAGTGGGGGAAACCAAAGCACCTTGAGGAAACATGCAAACTCCACACAGACTGCCCCAGCCGGGATTCAAACCAGCGACCTTCTTACTAACCACTGAGCTACCGTGCCACCACATTGGCTTTTCTGAGGCAATGATTTTATGGGTTCTGTACCTTAATATTTTAATTTATTCATTTTTCAAATCCTAAAGTTATTTTCCTCATTTCAGTTACTTTTAATGAAGAATTTGATTAAATTAAAGTGAATTTAAAAAATTTTATAAAATCAATTAAATCTCTAAATATCTAAATGATAATGTTAAATATAAATGCTGCTGTTTATACCTTGGTGACGTCCATCTGGTCTGACCAGTCCATGTTGATGCTGTCCAGACAGTTACTGGCTTTAAATCTCTTCACAGTAGCAGAGACGTTATAGTAACAGTAGAACATGACCGACAGAGGAATGATGAAGTTGACGGTGATCACAGTCATTGTATACGACACAAAGGATCTGCAATCAAACAAGAACAGTGTAATCACAAGTCAAATGATAAAAGCCAAAGTATTCTTCACTTTTTTTGCACTATTCCTTTTTGTCCACAAGGTATCAACACTGAATTGTTCAATTAAAAATGCTTCTTTTGTAAAAATATCCAGCATTCTTTTTTTAATTTACTTTGGAAAATAATAATTAGAGGCGGCATGGTGGTGCAGTGGGTAGCGCTGTAGCCTCACAGCAAGAAGGTCGCTGGTTCGAGCCTCGGCTGGGTTCCACAGAAGAACATGCAAACTCCCCCACAAGTCCAAAGACACGCGCTATAGGTAAATTTGGTAAGCTAAATTGTCCGTAGTGTATGTGTGTGAATGAGAGTGTATGGGTATCCGCTGTGTAAAACATATGCTGGATAAGTTGGCGGTTCATTCTGCTGTGGTGACCGCTGATTAAAATAAGGAACTAAGCTGAAAAGAAAATAAATGAATGAATGTATATTTAAAAGGTATGGGTGTCTAATGAGTAAGTACTATATACATATATAATAGGCATTAGTAGTTAGTTCGCCAAAACAAATTGGGACTCACTGGAAAATACTTGCAGACTAAATAAAAATTAAAGAAGCATGAACATACACTTTATTAGGTATACCTTACTAGTACCAAGTTGGACCCACTTTTGTGTCATGAACCTGGTTTGGTCATTGTTAACTCCTTCCCCTCTGTGTCCTGCTCTCAGCTGTTAGCTCTTGCAATCAGCGCGAGCACTGATCACCAGTCACCTGTTCTCGCTTTACCCTTATTGGCATTCCTATATCTTTCTCCCTTTCATTCCCTCTGTTGTCAGTTTATTGTAACTTTGTGCGTTACCCTAAGTGCATGTTGCACATTACTAACATGCTTCTTTCTATCCAGCCTTGTCCTGTCTTGTTTGCTGTGCTCTTCGTTGAGTGTACAGATTGGCTGAACTCTATAGAAGTGTGCTCTCATCTATAACTGTGCTCTGACCATCAGCGCCCGGAGGTCAGACTTTCTCCGCATCAGAGTAGTGGGCTAACGGAACCAACCAGCCTTCTTCTTTCTTTCTCTCTTAGCCGAGTGGGTGGCCTTTTGCGTTTCTTTTTGAAGATCCAGCTCTGTATGCCTTGTCAACGACAGACTGCCTTGACTCTTTTGATTATTATTGTTCTGCATTCTGTCCGTGACATTTTGCCTTTAGAACTGCCTTAATCCTTCATGGCATAGATTCAGTCCATATATTGACATGATAGCATCACGCAGTTGCTGCAGATTTGTCAGCTGCACATCCATGATACGAATCTCCCATTCCACCACATCCCAAATGTGCTCTATTGGATTGAGTTCTGGTGACTGTGGAGGCCATTTGAGGACAGTGAACTCCTTGTCATGTTTATGAAACCAGTCTGAGATAATTCATGCTTTGACAAAGTGCGTTGTCCTGCTGGAAGTAGCCATCAAAAGATGGGTACACTGTAGTCATAAAGTGATGGACATGATTAGCAACAAGGCTTTGGAGTGACACAATACTCAATAGTTACTAATGGGCCCAAAGTGTGCCATGAAAATATCCCCACACAATTACACCACCACCAGCCTGAACCGTTGATACAAGGCAAGATGGATCCATGCTTTCATGTTGTTGATGCCAAATTCTGACCCTACCATCTAAATGTCGTAGCAGAAATCGAGACTCATCAGACCAGGCACCGTTTTTCCAATCCTCTATTGTGCAATTTTGGTAAGCCCGTGGGAATTGTAGCCTGAGTTTCCTTTTCTCAGCTGACAGGAATGGCACACAGTCTGGCCATTCTCCTCTGACCTCTGGCATCAATGAGGCATTTGCGCCCACTGAACTGCCACTCACTGGATATTTTCTCTTTTTCGGACCATTCTCTGTAAACCCTAGAGATGGTTGTGCGTAAAAATCTCAGTAGATCAGCAGTTTCTAAAAAACTCAGACCAGCCTGTCTGGCACCAACAAACATGCCACGTTCACATTCATTTATTCATTCATTCATTCATTTTCTTTTCGGCTTAGTCCCTTTATTAATCCGGGGTCGCCACAGCGGAATGAACCGCCAACTTATCCAGCACATGTTTTACGCAGTGGATGCCCTTCCACCTGCAACCCATCTCTGGGAAACATGCCACGTTCAAAGTCACTTAAATTATCTTGCGCCAGTGGTGTAGTGATTAGTCGACACATGTACTTCGGTGCTCATGGCGACCCGAGTTCGATTCCGCCTCACGGTCCTATGCCGATCCTTCCCCTCTCTCTGGTCCCCATGCTTTCCTGTCAGTTCTTGCAACTTTCCAATACAAATAAAGGTGAAACCACCCCAAAATTATTATAAAAAATAAATCACCTTTCTTCCCCATTCTGATGCTCGGTTTGAACTGCAGCAGATCGTGTTGACCATGTCTACATGCCTAGATGCAATGAGTTGCTGCCATGTAATTGGCTGATTAGAAAATTGTGTTAACAAGCAGTTGGACAGGTGTACCTAATAAAGTGCCCAGGGAGTGTATATAGCCTACTAGTACATTTTATTTGTTCAAAGTTACACCTGCTTGCCATTCAAAGAGTGAACAGGGATGAATCTTTCTAGTGTGCATTTGTTGATAAAATGGAGTATACTTTGCGCTCAACTGCTGACAGACTCTAACAAATGTGTAAAAACCTATTCTCTGTACAATCTCGCTATGAATGCTAGCATGCAGAGTGGTGAAACAGGCAACAGCTAGACTAGAGTGTGTTGTGGTTTGTTGTGTGATACGAGTGTTTGCTCACGTGTCGTTGTTTCTCCAGTTGATGGTACATGTGGCTCCTGTGGGATCTGGAGCATATCCTGCCCAGCCCACGATGGGCATCGAAGACCAAAACACCGCATTCAGCCATGCGGCCACAATCAGAAGAGTGTATGAGCGGGTGGTCAGCTTCTGTCCTGTGGAGAAACACACACAAAAATGGTTTCTTATGATATGAGGCATGAATTATGTTGCCCTTATTATCCACAGAGACAATGACAGTCACTTTGTGGAGATTCATACCTATGTCAGGTCGACATATGGTCAGATATCGGTCAATGGCAACCACTGTGAGCAGTCCAATACTGGCCATCCCAAAGAATATATTCAGCGCAGCGTAAATCTAGAACAGAAGCAGTATTACATTATTAAGAAAGTATGAAAAAATGGATGAAAATTATTTAATAATAAAAACATGTCGAAAGTGTCACACTTTATTTGTGGTCCCACCAAACTAATGAGTTAATAATATAGCTAAATAACAATGGCATATTTATTGAATGACAATTTAGATACCAATAACTAAATGATTAAATATAACTAAAGACATAATAAGAAATATAATTCATGTAACATTTTAGAGTAAATATTTAGTTTATTCACTCATCGCTTTATATACTGACAGTTTTAGTTTAATTAATATTTTAAAGTTCTGTTCTGTTTTGTATTTGTTATGTTTTTCACCATTGTTTACAATTGATTAACTATTAAACAAACAAAAAAATTGTAAGAAATTTTTTTTTAATTTATACTTTTTTGTGTTTATAGAACAGAATAAACATTTAGATTTTATGTATTTATTTGTGCACATGCTGTTTTATATACAGTAAGTTTTTTATATAACTAGTAAAGTATGATAATAGATAATCCTTATGATAATGAAAGGTCATGGTCTAGTACTTACTGATTTTGTCAGATGGTGTATCTTCAGTTAAATACAAGGTCAAGTTAAATCAAAGTTCAGTTAAGTACAAAGACAAAAGATATGATAATTGATTTTAGGAAGGTCGCTCACACACAGGTAAACACTTCCGTTAAAAATCAGACTGTCAAAAGTGTGCAATCATAAAATACCTTGGCACAATTATTGACTAAACTGATGAGAATTGCGAAGCAGTGTAAAAAGGGGCACCAGCGGCTATTCTGTTTGAGGAAGTTAAACCATTTTGCATTTTGATAAGCGCATGATGATTTTATTTCACCATGCTTTTCTTGAATCCATTTTGTCTTTTACTTTGGTGTCATGGTTTGGGAACCTTTCTGTTAAGAATATAAACACACTAAATCAGATCCAGTAAGCTGACGGGTGTCACTATAGCCGATCTGGAGCTCTGTGGGCACACCAGGCAGCTAAAGAGAATCACAAATTCAATTTTAAGTGACACCGCTCACAACGAGTTTGTGACTTGTATATTTTATATTTTAAAGATTGTTTTAAATACTTAAATATTTGTTTTAAATACTTATTTATTTGTCTATTTGTTGTTGCTCACTATGTGAGTTTTTTTGTGTGGCACTAAGGACTCTTGACTGCAAACCAAATCTACCTTCGGGTATAAATGAAGTAACCTAACCTATTCTAACCTAACCTAAGGGTAGGGTAAACATTTACAATTAAGAATTATTTAAAATTAATTATTATTAAGTAAAATAATTATTTAAGAAAACCAACTAAGTAACCCATATTCAGTAGTGTTCTTTATTCTAGATTCTTCGTGTCTTTGGATATATTCTTATTAATTACCCCAAACAATGGTATAGATTCATAATAATAGTTACTCAGTCAGAATGACCCTGCTTATGTTGCTCTGTCAGTATATACAGTATAATGTGCACACCTGGCAACCCATATAGCCAAACTTCCAACTCCCGTGCAGGTCTGAAGCTGCAGACATGGGGTAACCGATGCCAGCCACGCCAATGTCCGTGAAAGCCAGATTAATGATGATGGCATTTGTAGCGGTTCTCAGCTCTCTGAACTTCACAAACATCAGCAGCACCACGATGTTGCTCGACAGACTAATCACACCTGAAACCAAACACAGAGTTCAGACTTCTGCCAAGTGACGAGACAACACATGCACTACTGTAATTTGTCACTCGACACATTTCCCGTTTTCACTTTACCGTTTTACACACGTTTTTACAGCACTGCTGGACACTTCCCACGCCTGTCTGAATCTGTAAATGTCAGCTTCGTGGAAAGATGAAAATATCTCACGTAACAAAAACGTTGTCTAGGAGTATTTTGTTAACACACCGGTGACATTGTAAAAATGATTTACTTATGTTCTCTATATGTTAAGCTTGCGGGGTTAAAAAAGATTTTAAAGAGGTTTTAAAGGCTTTTTTTCTTGGTTACAGTAACGTGAGAGTAGCATACTATGGCAAACACTGCGAGAATGTTACTTTTTAAAAGTCTATAGGATAATTTTACTACACTCTGAACCTAATAGCTCAAATAGTTGACCTAAAATATGCTTTTTATGTTAATATTTCAATTACTTTTTTTATATGTGTGCTGATAATATTTGTGTTGTGTTATATTTTTTGTAGTGGTCTATCAGTATCGGGTGGTATTTTGAACAAATTGCTATAAATTGCATTGTTACTTTTGACCCCATAGAGATGAAAGTAACATCAATATTTGCTAGATTTACTGGCTTAACCCTGTTAATTTTAAATGACTATGACTTTGTTAATGGTCAAATATATTTTGTCCTCTATTTTTGCAAATATATATTAAACAGCATTTTCATTTTAAATTGTATGTCCATCAAATGTTTCAAAAACAATCTAACAATGCAAAATAATAAAATATTGTACAATTTAAAGAATATTTTTTATCATTATCAGAAATGTACAAATCAAATTAAAACACTGAAAACTAATGTTGAAGTGAAAAATAAGGTTTGTCTATTAGCAGTGGGACATACTTTCGTCCCCACAGGAACTCATTCCATTTAAGCCAGATTTTTAAACTGAAAAACTCAGAGATTGCAAACTCAAGGATGTGTTATTTCACTAAATAATCTGTATATTGATCATTATTACTCTGACGCATGAAAAGAGAAACACAACTTGTTATAAGAAAAAAAGAACCACTACAATAATTAACTTTCTGAACCTAAAAACTGAAATTTGGAACTAACAACAGGACACGGTCCTGAAATCAACTGATATTTGGCAGCTCCATCAAGTGTTGCATGCTGAATGTGCTATTATTGCCTGGAAAGCAAATGTTAACAGGCCTTCGAAAAAATTGCTTTGTTACTTTTGTTCCATGTGACTTTCGTCCCTGCTCTCCCCTACTAATTGTTGTTTAACTTACTGTTAAACATTTTAAACCACAGCAGAGTTGACAATAACAGTTACCAATTTACCAATATTTTGTTCTATAGCTCAAGGTGCTAAAATCAAACCACATGTCTAAAATAGAACTTTATGTATAAAAATGTATAAAAACTGAATGATAAATTCACTGAAATGTCATAATAACAGAGTTGACAAATAATTAATCTACTATTACTGTATCCTAAACATTATGTACAAATTAAAGATGGAAGAATACATGCCTCAATGACTTATAGAGAGTTTCCCACCAGAGGATGTGACATGCTTTTTCTATCTGATATAACAAAGTTGACCAGAATGTAGGGATTTTTTTTTATTATAAAAAATACAGAAAATAAATGATCCATGCAAATGATTTTTTTATTAAAGTAAACAATTTTTAATTATCACTGAATTATTCAATGATAATTAAAGCTCAATGTATGATTCGGGAGGCAGAGACAGTCAAAAATAGTGGCTAACATTAAGTCATTGTTTTAACAGGTCGAGACAAATTGTACCTAAATACAAACATTATATTTAAATATAACTTGATATCATCTGTGCTTTTATACAATTTTTTTTTTAAATAATAAAGACACAAAATGTACTCTCAATTCTAGAATTACCCAAAGGCTCCACATGTTTTTATATTTGTACTTTAATTCAATTATTTAACAGTTTCATTTCTTAACTTCCTTAATTGTTTAATTTATGGAATAGTATGAATAAAAAAGGTTTTGTCTAGACTGAGAACTCTACACTTTTCTTGCCTTTTAATATAGTACTTATTAATTCATTTTCTACAGTATCATCTGTGCAGCTGTCAGTAACCATGAAACTAACATCAATATTATATGTTTCATGCACATTCCACACCTCATAGTATTACAATTTTGCAGGCACGTTCAGGACACCAAAAGAGTCACAGGTTAAAATTCACCACAACCATAATAATGGTCAAAAAACTAAAAACATCCAAACGTTTAGTAAGAGAATAATACACTGTTAACAATTTCATGTAGATTCTACAGTAACATACCAGCAATTCACCAGTAACATACCATAAACCAACCACAGCAAAAATACTGTATTTACATTTACAGCACCATTTATTTTGCATATATGCATTTACAGAATTGTATCTTTACTGTAAATTATACAATCATTTTCACAATGCAGATTTAAAATACAGTAACATACCACATAACTGTCATACAGTAAAATACAGTTCATATTACAGTTAAATACTGTGTAATTTACAAAAATTGTTAAAAGTGTACACACATACATGATGTTTATTGGAATTATGTTTTAGTGGTTTAATGTTATCGGAAGCACATTTGTTCACAAATGTTTTAAAGAATCTTGACCAAATTACAAAGCTCTGAGAATGTTTATGAGTTTGTGTTTAATCTAAGACTATTGGGCACCACAATTGCACCACAATCACAAACCTAATTATTATTAATTCATAATTTCAGCTCAATCATTGCTCACATCACATTAGACACATACACACACAAACATTGCCTGGTCTTTACCTGCTGTGATGAGGTAAGCAGCAACAATATTGTGCTCTGTTTGTGTAAAGGCGCTCTTTTCTCCATATACAGTCTCAGCAGAAATGTTCAGCAATCCAGACGCCATCTCTTTATCACACATAGTCATACACACACCACTCCAGCTTCAGTTCTGTCTCACAATCACATCTAACAAAATCATGTACAATCTGAAGTCCAGAAAGCAGGTCATCAAAATGTGTGTGTTGTGTGAGTGTTAGGGGAAGGTTATGGGGTGATTGTGAGGAACGCATTGGCCTGGATTATGTTCTCTAATTATGTTTTCTGCTTGGTTTGTGAGGACTGAAGAAACCGTTGTTTCGCTGCTAATCCGCACATGAAAGATTTTCATTCCACGCAACACAAAAGCTTACTTGGATGGTGGAGAAGGTTTTATTGGCATGTTTTACTTTTAAAAACAATAAAAGTGTGGTAATATATATACTGATGAGTATTATTCAGACATTATATGTAAATAAAGGAGTTTGAGATTGTGTGTAAATGAATGCAAAAAGCTAATAATTAAATATATCTAAGTACTTGGTGAAATCGATGTTATTTCAAGTATGTTATTACGTCATGTTTGGATTAAATGGCTTATTTAAGATGAAGGGGAGCTTGTTAAAAATGTTAAAATAGAAATAAGATCCTAAATGAAAAAACACTATATTAATTCATAGTAAATATAGTGTTTGGATCATTCTATAGTAAAATTAATCTGTTGTGTTAATACTATAGTTGATATGGTAACAACTTTAATAGTATAAACAAATTACCCAATACTGTAGTTTTCTACAACTAAAGGGTATAAGATAGTTTATTACAGTTTATCAGTTCACTATATTCATACTACAGTTTGCTGCAGCATTCGTTAAGAAAGTGTTGTAAATATGATATTACATACAGTACAGCTTATACTTAACTATAGTACACTAAAGTATTTACTAGTATAAATTATTATAGTATTTTTGCTTGTGGCTAGATTTAAAATTACAGTTCTCAACACTCTTAATATAAAAGATTTTAAAATCAGTTTTTCACAGAGATGCCATGAATATTAATTCCCCAAAGAGCCTTTTACATTTAATAATCTAATTAACTTTTCATTACAAAAAGCCTTTTCTACAACAGGGGTTTAGGCTTTAAAGTTTTATGTTAAAAGTGATGCCACTGATGCCAATAAAATCAAGTTGTTTGTAGTTTCTGTCAAATCATCAAATTGATTGGCATTCAAAAATGTCAATTTGTTTATCGTTTGCTCACTCTCACCTGCATGAGTGTCTTTCCTCTGTAAACACAAAATAATTTTTAAATAAGTAAGTTAAGTAAATGAGTAAGTTTAAATAAATAAGTTAACTTCCAGTACTGTTCACAATGAGCACTATGATTTTTCCCAATGTATGGATTTCAGATTTTTGTATTCTTAATTGGAAAAAAAGTGTGGAAAAAATCCAATTTTCTCAGGGCACATTTATTTGTTGTTCACATTTTCAACCCCATGGTATTTCAAACTTTTAAAACTAATGTGCACATTACACACAAATATATGTTGTAAATATAAACTTTTACTTTAGATACGATTTATCGCAATTAATTTAACTGCACTAGATTATTTAATGATCATTATTTATTTATGGTCTCATACAGACCCCACGTGAATGTTCCTTATTTGAAAAAATGTAGTTTTGATTTCAGTGTTAGTTTTGTCACTTTTTTACATTATCTAATATTTCACTCTACACAGACAAACAGACACACAATCATACACACACGACTTCTTAAGGTGCACAAAAGTACAGTGCAAATACATGAATGCAATAAAGCCATAATTAAGAGTTTTTTTTTTTACCAGCATAAATGTCCAAAAAATAATGAAGGATTGGTCTTAGAGAACAAATGTCAATTTTGAATTAAAGCTGCAAGCAGTGTTGAATGGGTTCATCGCCACCCAGTGGCTTTAAGGGCGTCACACACCAGATGCGCCGCTCAGCGCTGCGACACAATGTGCACATGACAGTTGAAAGTTTCAACGCGCACATTCGCTTGGTATTTAAAATTAAACTAATCAGATGGCGCTGTGTGGCGCGGCAGAAATATGAACAGTGTCCTGCGTCGTGGCTGGGCGCCGCCGACAGCCGCTGGTGTGTGTACCCTGATAGAAACCTATGTTTAGAATTGTGAAATGCATGGTGCTGCGTGGCCCACCCCTAACCCTATCCCACACAGTGACGTCACTAGCGCCATTGAGTGCATTCATTCATTCATTTTCTTTTCGGCTTGGTCCCTTTATTAATCTGGGGTCGCTACAGCGAAATGAACTGCCAACTTATCCAGCACATGTTTTTACGCAGCGGATGCCCTTACAGCCACAACCCATCCCTGGGAAACAAGGATACATACACATTTACACACATAGGCCGACACTATGGACAATTAAGTTTACCCAATTCACTATTCATATCCTCCTGAGACCCCACCTATTGACTTATGTCCTCTGTAGTGGAAATTGCGTTTTCATGAATTTTCTTTGAATTTTTTGAGCTACTCTGTCAAGTCCTGTTGTACTGTTCAGAGGACATCCTGGGCTTTCTACTTTCTAGTGAATGGCTACTTCTACTTCTTTGAATGGCTGGCATGCTATGAACCACTTCTTACACTGCATCCAAAATGGCTGACAAACAAAAAAGCACATTTTATGGGAAGGAGAGAGACATGTAAAATTTTACTTTTTAAATGTTTTTTTTTACTATTATTATTACACATATATATATATATTTGTTTATTAAAGTGTCAAGAACAATAAATTTAGCTTTCAAAGCTGTTAACTTGTTTGTGTTTCAAAATATCATCCTTTTTTAAATGTCCACTATAGTGGACACAGGACCATCTTAATGTAATTAATGACTGTATGTTGAAGGGGGCAGAACTGAAGCAGAGATGATTCTTTATAAAATAGTGGAGGATGACTCTGATTTAGAGTCATGACAATCAGACAATTAGAGAATTGGAGACAATTAAGAATGACAATCAGTTTTAAATCACTTTTATGTTAAATTTGTTTTGGATTAACATCACTTTTTTTTTTTTTTTTTTTTGAGTTCAGCTCTCTTTCAGACTAAACTGTTTCAGGAATTTCAATACAAAAGGAAAAAATGGCTTTTGTTTTGTTTTTGTTGCATTAATATTGGATTATTATCCCTTTACAGCCAAATCCTGTACAGTTTTGTTGTCTGAGTGGCGGTCGTTTTGAACTAAAGTCCTGTGGTCCACTACAGTGGACATGCTGTAAAATTAAAAATAAAAACAAAATGTAAAAACTCTAAATTGTAGATTTTTAAAAAAAGAAAAAAATTTTCTTCGGGTCTCAGGAGGATATACTGCATAATATACAATTCAATTCATATACTGCATGTTGTTTTGGGATATGCAGTCTCAGCTGGCATTATCAAGGCTGCATCCAGATACTATTGGAGGGCGATATTCATTTAAAAGGATAACTCACCCAAAAATAAAATCATTTTTCAGAATATCTTGTTTTGAATTCAACAGAAGAAAGAAATTACACTTGAGTGTAAGTAAATGGTGAGGAAATTTTCATTTTTTCATAAGTTATTTCTTTCAAATGGGCAGAATTTGTGAGAAGGGTAGAATATAAATATTAAGAATATTAAGTCATTAATATCCATCTTCTGTCTGCCAGTGGGTGACACTATGACTAAAACTGAATATTGATATGTAGATTTGCTATGCTGAAATATTTTTGGTGCTTAATGAATAACAATGGTCATTATTGTAAGTGTTGAAAAATATTATTGCTTCGTATTTTTGTGGGAACTGAACACTGTAAAACAAATGCTGGGATCCACACAGTTGATTCATGTTGTCCCAACAACATGAACAAATTAAGTTATTTTTTTTTTCATTTTAGGTGGATTGAACATAAAACAATTAAGTTGTCTCAAAAAATATTAAGATTTTTTTGATTCAGCTCATTTTAAGTAGTTTGAACATGTAGCAAAAGTCATTTTTGAGAGTAGAGCTAAAGATTGGTGAGCAGCAGCAGGTGTTAAAGATTTCTTCTGCTATGCCTTCATCTATGGACAATGTTAAAAAAAAGAGTATTGCAGTGTTCATCTGTAAAATGCTATGGCTGAGCAATTCTCTGTGGTCTCCGTGCTTTAAAATAATGAAATCTACGCATTATTTTATTCTTCCTTTTGTACAAAAAAACAAAAGAACATTTTTCTTAATGACAATTTCAAAATGACAGCAATTTTAAAAGAAAGTCTTTGCTTAAAGTCTTTCATTTCTGATCAATTTAATGTGTCCTGGATTAATACAATTATTTCAAAAGGGGGAAAATGAATATTTAATAGTACTAGATAACAGTTTCCGCAAAAGATTATGATATTAAAATCTGTTTCATGATCATCAGGTCATAATGCATCTTCATTATTCAGTCTGACATTATGACGACTGAGAACTTACAGTGTGACATGAGAGTCATGTTTGTGGAGTCCGGCATGCTTCAATCATTTAGGATTATTAAAAATCACAGTGTGAGCTGGGCTGTAGAATGAAAAGAATAATCATGAGACATTGAAAACTGGAGTAATGATGCTAAAAATTCAGCTTTGAATCACATAAATTATATTAGCAAATATGTTCAGGAAAACTTTTTATTTTATTTTGGTTGATTTCTCCAGCTTTCTCTCAGGTTCTGATCAGTGGGTCATGATCTAAATAAATAAAGCAAGACCATTTCAATTTGATTGCAAACAAACTTTATTTACACTATAATTATATTATATATAATATTATATATAAGATAATTATGATAAAAGACTAAAAAAGGCGGTTGAAGGCCTCCAGCACTCCAATCTGCCTCAGGGCAAGCTGTAGGTTGAAGGGCATCAGCACTCCAACTGGACTCAATGCCATCCGGAGCTTCCAGGGTGTCTGTACTCCCACCTGACTCAATGCTGACTGGAGCTTCCAGGGCCTCAGCAGTCCAGTCAGACTCAGTGCAGACCAGAGCTTAAGAGGGGTCAGCACTCCAGTCGGACTCAGTGCTAGCTGGATGTTGAAGGGGGTCAGCACTTCAATCGGACTCAAACTGGGCTGGAGCTTCTGGGGCATCAGCAGTCCAGCATCAGGGGCCTCAGCAGTCCAGGCAGACTTGATGCAGACCAGAGCTACAGAGGCATCAGGTACACAGTCAGACACCACACACAGTGGACCTTCATGGGCCTCAGAGGAATCAGGAACACAGTCAGACACCATGCAGACTGTACCTTTATGGACCTCTGAATCATCAGGAACACAGCCAGACACCACACAGACTGGACTCTCAGGGTCCTCGGAAGCATCAGGAACACAGTCAGACACCACACAGACTGGACTCTCAGGGTCCTCGGAAGCATCAGGAACACAGTCAGACACCACACAGACTGGACCTTCATAGACTTCAGAGATATCAGGAGCACAGTCGGACACCACACAGAGTGGACTTTCATGGGCTTCAGAGGAATCAGGAACACAGTCGGACATCACGCAGACTGGACCTTTATGGACCTCTGAAACATCAGGAACACAGCCGGACACCACACAGGCTGGACCTTCAGAGCTTTCAGGAACACAGTCAGACACCACACAGACTGGTCCTTCAGAGTCCTCAGGAACAAAAGGTGGGTCAGCAATCCAGTTGGATACAATGCTGACTGGATATTTACTGACTTCAGGAATACAGTCAGCAATCCAGTTGGAAGCCATACTGACAGGAGCTTTCTGGTCATAAGCAATCCAGTCTGACTCTATGTTTACTGGTGCTATAGGGGGGTCAGCAACCCAATTGGACCCAAGGCTGTCCAGAGCTTCAAGGGTGTCTGCAATCCAGTCAGAATCAGTGCTGACCAGAGCTTCAGGGGTGTCATCAATGCTGTTGGACTCAATGCTGAACAGATCTTCAGAGGTTTCAGCAATCCAGTTGGACTCAAAGGGCTTTTCAATGGCGTCAATGACAAGGGCAGTGTCAATGTTGGAGCAGCCAAAAGTTTTGAGAAGGACCTTCCAGAGGTTCTTTTTCCTCTTAGATTTCTCCTTCTGTCTTTCTTGCGCCACATTAGCATTCCAGTCAGACCTGGTGTAGACTGCAGCTTCTAGAGGAAGGACACCAAACATAATTATAATAAATATAAACAAAATATGAACAAAACTAAATTAAATAAGAACAAACTATATCTCTTAATAATTCCTCATAATATTACTACAGATACGAGATACAATACACTGTAATTTTTCATAAGTAATGATATTTGAATGTATCTTAATACATTTATTACAGTATTTATTCGTCTTTGTTGAAGGGCACCTATTTTACCCCTTTTACAAGATGTAAGATAAGCCTTTGGTGTCTCCAGAATGAGTCTGTAAAGTTTCAGCTCAAAATAGCCATTAGATTATTTAATATAGCCTCAAGAATTTGCCCATTTTTGTGTCTGAGTACACTGTAGCTGTTTTTATAGCCTGTGGCTTCAAATGAAAATGAGCTCCCTCTTCCCGCCCACCGTTTCCATGTAAGTGTCTGCTTCTCATGCATTATGTCAGATAAACAGCAGTCAGTGATAGACAGACATAGATGAAGCTGAAATACAGCTCATTAGTCAAAAATACCAAGTAAGTTTATTTCATGTATTTGTGTAGGAGTTTATTTAAGCCTTTCTGAAATGATGAGTCTCACACAAATGCAGTTTTCAGTACATACACACACACACACACACACACAAATATGTGCGCGTTTACGAACACCATGCGGCTGTGGTGATTATAGTGGTTTAGAATTAGATAGCGATTTTACTCTCTTTATTACAAATTACTTTCTTTATTGACTTTATTTACTTACAAAATATTACAACTTATTAAACTTACAAAAATCTCAGGGTTGTAACAAATATTTTAATCCCAGTTTATTTGCAAAAAAACTGTTCTGTGGACAAATGTGTTATTATAGAAACATGGCGCCTGTCAATCAATTCGGTGGGCAAAGAAAACTACACTCCTTCATCACGTTGTGGTGGGCCTCAAAAATCACTGGGATTTGGGTCCAATTTTAAAGTTAGGAAATTTTAAAAAAGAGACTTGTTGGGTTTATATCACTCCAAAATGACAGTGGACACACTATACATACACACGGTTCTGTCCAAACAGCTTACAAAAGATGATTTTCATCATGGGGTGCCCTTTAATGTGAGTTAAACAAAGTAATTCGTCATTCCTTGTTATTTGTTGTTAACACAATTTGGATTTTTAATAACGCATTCGTAAATGAATTATGATTGAATGCTGTACTTTTCATTCTTAGTTTTAGTAAATACATTAACTAAAATTAACTAATAGAACTGTATTGTAAAGAGTGTCCATTACACAACATAAAACATTATTGCACAAAACAATAGATAGGGTGAATACAAATGCCAATTCACTTTGTTCAAGTCAATATTTAGGATTTTTGAACCACAGAAGTATTAAATAAACAATTTTTTTCTATTCTCATAACATGGTCTTATAACTTACTCTCAGCATCTTTTAGAGGTTTTAGCATGGCAGCATCCACAGCCTGGTCCTTCTTCTCGGCTTCTCTGGAGCTAGTGTTCATGCTGGATTTTTTACTAGCTCTTTTATTGCCAAAAAGCGCCGTCCAAAAGTTCTTTTTACATTTCTTCTCCATCACGAGAGATGTACAGTATAACTGAGATACTGTGGTGGTGTATACTGCTGTAAAATGTACACTCGATTTGCAACTTGCAGCGTTATTACAGTGGTGGAAACTACTGTTGCCTTAACTGCGCTATTTTTTTCTCTGAAGTCTGAAAACACAGGAGAGTGAGGTGAGAGCCAACCATAGAAATATACATGTAAATATCTGAGAGCCAACAAACAAATGCAGAGAATCACAGAAATCAGTGTTCCAGAGTTCCAGAGTTGCTATAGCAACGCGGCGCGATCGTTCTATGGGCGGAGCCTCCACTTCTCCACGGTTTGCGTCTGCTCGATTGGCCGGAAGTGTTACTAGTGCTTGTTGTGATGCATAGATGTAAATATCTATGGTTGTGATAATTTGCTTTTTATCTGTACAAATCGATCACAATAAAGAATGGTGTAATACTTGCTTCTATCCATAATTTTTATTTTTTTAATATGATGCCAATTAAGTAAAAGTGTCTAATTATGAGGACGTGTATTATTATTGCAGTAATTTCAGAACAAACACACACAAAGCTCGTTTAGTGTAGTCGTCTCGCTTAGAGTTGACTCTTATATTAACCATGGTTTTATTTACTGCAGTAACCATAGTTAAACTACTGTATGTTTTTTTTTGTATTAAAACACAAAATGGACTTTTACTATGGCACTTTAAGTAAAAACTATAAAATGAGCCATGGCTTAACAGCTTTTGAGGAAAAAAAATAGTAACTACAAAATGAAGCATTTTTTTACTACGGTGAATTTGAGTTCATATTTTTTGGGTTTATATGTAAATATTTGATTTGTAACCTTTTTATCACTTTGCACTGCACTGCTTTATCACCAATATCATACTGGCACATGTAAACATTTTACCCATGTGGTTTACATTGTCCTCTAAATAAGATGTAAATGTTTTTAATAAACGTCTATCATAGAATTGAAGTGTGTGTGTATTGTTGTGAACATAACTGCATAACTTTTGTTATATGTAATACAAGGTGCTTTGGTTCTGTGGTTCCTACAGTTATGAATACTATAGCTTTACTGTAGTACTAATAGGCTACAACAATATCACAAAAGCAAAACCATGGTAAAAAAAAGGTTTGCACCAAATAAACATGGCAACAACAGTCATGATTCCTACAGTGTTATTTTTAAATACTTATATACTGTTATATAGTATTAATACAATTTAAAACCACATTACGCACCAAAAACGCATGGTTACTATAGCAAAACCATCTTTAATATTCGAAGAAATAATGACAAGACGTAATTTTCCTTATTTTCTTTCTTACTGATCCTGAAATCTCCTACAGGTATTCTTGGCTTTGCACTTTGGTGCTATTTCAGGTGTGTTATTATTATTATTATTCACTCTTTTTATTTGTAAGCACTAATGTAGCATATTTTGTTTTCATATTTAAATATAATTCTATTTAAATACCATTGAAACTATTAATTAAATCTGAAATGGTAAAAAAAAACAGATGAGTGTAATTCAGAGGATGAGCAAATCAGTAAGCACATTTAACCAAACCCTATTAAATAAAGAAAAAACACACCGCATACACACATTAACCAGCATTTATTCAGAGCTACTGTTTAAAAATACTTATCCAATCTGAAAATTACAGATTCTTCAATCATGTAGTTTTGTTCAAGTTACGAGTATAGAAAGTGAACACCTCAATTGAAAAATTAAACCGAGGACTCAAAGAATAGCTTTTATTAAACAAAAAGAGTCATATAAATATGATGGCAGATTTTCATTTTTGATCTGTTTAAGCTTGAATTTATCAACACTACATATCAATACCTCTGTTAGGACTAATTCCCAAATAATTCCCAAGTTAAAAAGATACAAGAAGATTCAGCAGTAGCTTTATTACATCCATATATCCTAATATTGTACGTCTTTAAATATACAGTTGAAGTCAGAATTATTCGCCCCCCTTTGATTTTTTTTTCTTTTTTAAATATTTCCCAAATGATGTTTAATAGAGCAAGTAAATTTTACAGTATGTCTGATAATATTTTTTCTTCTAGAGAAAGTCTTATTTGTTTTATTTCGGCCAGAATAAAAGCAATTTTTATTTTTTTAAAAACCATTTTATGGTCAAAATTATTAGCAAGCTAGATTTTTTTTCAATAGTCTGGAGAACAAACTATCGTTATACAATAACTTGCCTAATTACCCTAACCTGCCTAGTTAACCTAATTAACCTAGTTAAGCCTTTAAATGTCACTTTAAGCTGTATAGAAGTGTCTTGAAAAATATCTAGTCAAATATTATTAAGTCATCATGGCAAAGATAAAATAAATCAGTTATTAGAAATGAGTTATTAAAACTATTATAATTAGAAATGTGTTGAAAAAAATCTTCTCTCCGTTAAACAGAAATTGGGAAAAGAAATAATAAACAGGGGGGCTAATAATTCTGACTTCAACTGTATTTATAATTTTTTATACAGTATTTGTAACTGACTTTAAGGACCTGTGACTGTGGGGACCCAGTATTATCACCATGAGTACAATTGTTTCCTGGGTGTCTTGTATATGAGGCAGACATCTGTAACAAATGTAAGGTGTGATAAAGCTAAATACAAACAATATTACATTTACAAATAACTTATGTGAGCTTCTCAGAACCAGGGGCCTGTACCATGAGGCCGGTTTAGCTGGCCAAGTCTGGGTTTTAGGTACCGTGAAGGTAGCTCAGCTGCTCCGTAATGCCATGGGAACAAAGCGTGATTAAAGTCAAGCTGCCTTCTTGTTACCCAAAACCCATGCAGGGTTTCTGCAGGTTTCATCAAGTCAAATTAAAGTCTTTAAAGACCATTTTAAGACCGTCATGAATGAAACTCTTGATTTATACAGAGCTAAACAATAAGGATTTTTTAATGGCCCATGTTATACAGCAATACAGCAAAAAAAGTTACTAATTTAGTTATTCCTTAGCCACATATTTGAATGTGTCAAAACAAGAAAACTCTAGTAAAAGTTATACTTTGATTACAACATAAAGTTACTTCTTCAATTAAAGTTACTTAAAGTTACTAGTCCAATAAATGGAATATTATGTAAGGGGAAATATTGCTCTGTTTTAATCATGAGGAATTGTGTAAATGTTTTTTAGTTTTCTTTTACTGATTAGAGAATTAAATTTGGACAATTTGCTATAAAAATGTCTAATAACTTATCTCTGTGCAATATAAAAATAACATGAATGAATGAATGAATATATATATATATATATATATATATATATATATATATATATATATATATATATATATATATATATATATATATATATATAAATATATATAGTTGAAGTCAGAAGTATTAGCCCCTTGTTTATTTTTTCCCCCAATTTCTGTTTAACAGAGAGCTGATTTTTTCAACACATTTCTAAACATAATAGTTTTAATAACTTGTTTCTAATAACTGATTTATTTTCTTTGCCATGATGACAGCACATATTTGACTACATATTTTTCAAGACACTTTTATACAGCTTAAAGTGACATTTAAAGGCTTAACTAGGTTAATTAGGTTAACTAGGCAGGTTAGGTTAATTAGGCAAGTTATTGTATAAAGATGGTTTGTTCTGTAGACAAATATAGCTTAAAGTGACTAATAATTTTGACCTTAAAAATGTTCTTAAAAAATTAAAAATTGCTTTTATTCTAGCCAAAATAAAACAAATAAGACTTTCTCCAGAAGAAAAAAATATTATCAGACATACTGTGAAATTTTCTTTGCTCTGTTAAACATCATTTGGGAAATATTTAAAAATGAAAAAAAAAAAAAAAATCAAAATGGGGCGGATAATTCTGACTTCAACTGTATAAATAAATGATTGCTGGTAATTGGATGGATGTTGTACTGATTGGGTAGCTTTACTTGGACAGAGGAACATTATGATCTGTTTAAAATGTTAAGACATACAACACAATATTTCAGTAAATGTAAGACTTTTTATGGCCTAAAATTTTGCTTTTGAAATTAAAAACATTTTAAGACCTTTTAAGACACCCTGCCATGACTGGGGCAAACTGAACTAACACTTAACTGGCTAGCCAGCTAATATAGCTTCATGAACAGACCCTATAACTAACATTTATTATATTATTAGTAAAGATAAGCAAGAGATTGATTTATTAACACAATAAAACATTTGGTTTAATGGTTCAAAAATCAGTTATTTTGTTCATAAAATGTTTACTCTTTCAGACAGGGGAGAGAATGCAGAGAGATGCTGGACATCAGAAAGAGAACCGCCCGTGTCGACCTCGCCGGTCCAGCAGAAGACATTGACAGCTTGTGCTCTCTGTTGGACAGTTCACGAGTATCGCTTCACTGATGGTTGATGTTGTCTTTTGCTGTTGAACAGTGTTTCTCCTCGCCTCTCAAGTATTTTAATATTTGGTCAAGGATTTTGAGGAAATTAGTAGCTCTACACGTTTCCCCCCGCTGTCGAAACAGGCAACGTATTTAGTAGTACATTACCTTGCAAGCCATGCTGTTGTTTACATCCGGGTATGGCAACCAACCATTCTCCTGTGGATTGATTGACAGGCAATCTGACCAATCATAACGCCGAAATCCTGTGCCCCTGTGACTGTTCGCTATTTAGTCAGACAAGCAAAAAACCGCAAAAAACTCAAACCAACATAACAAAAAAAAATCCAAAGTAGCAGAAGTTTTGAAAATTAGAGTAACATCGGTGATTGAGAAAATGGTGAAAATGTGCTCCTATGGGGATTGCAACACAGACGAGTGAGAAAGAGCGATCAATATACAATTTTATCCTATCCCCAAACCTTGCCGAAACCTGCAGAAGTGTATGAAGTGGATACGTTTATGTGGAGGGCCTTACCATCAACTATGGACAAGCTGAGGATTCATTCCAGAGCTAAACACATCTATGTGTGTTCAAAGGTAAACATACACAATGTCAGTTTTACCTGACATTTCTGCTCTGTATAAATGTAACTGACTGACACCAGCCGCCCCCGATCGGAGTAAGGTGAAGCTGCAGGCCCGGAGACTCAACTGCGCGCTCAGACCTGCGCGCACAGACCTGCACTTCCAGACCTACTGTTTTCTCAGACAGTGCCACCTGCTGTTGGGTTGGGTGAAGCGGCAAGTAGGGAGACCCAACTGCACGCTCAGACCAGCACTTTCTAGCAAGTTTTTATTTATTTATTTATTTTATATTTTTTTTTTATTAATATAATACGTTCAAGTACAAACCATTACGGCATATACAACAATCCAATACTTATAGTGTTAGTGTTGATATAAAAGTACATTACCAGGAACATAACAAAAAAATAAATAAATAAAAAAAATAAAAAATAAAAAATAAAAAACATAAATGAATACAATTAAATAAAAAGTAGGGGGCGTGAGAGTCTTAATCAAGTAATAGAAACGAGTTCAAGGCATGTGAAAGTTTTCGGGCATTTTTGTTCCTCATGAAGTGTAAAGACCTTACGAGCATCTTCAGATCATTTCTCCATCCATTGAAATTGGGTTTCACCTTTACAAATTTACATCTATGAATGAAGTGTTTAGCTAGAATAATTAGATTATTTACCAAAAAATCTAGATCTTTGTCTTTCAAAAATATACCAACTTTGATTGAGACCACAGTTAAGGAGTGTATTTGTATCTGTTTGGAATGCAGCCAGTTTTGAAATTTCATCCAAAAATGTTTTATAACTTCACAGTGAAAAAACATACGTTCTACACTTTCAATATCTTTCTCACAAAAACTGCATGAATTGTTTCCCCAGTTAAATTTTTCAAATAAAAAATTATTAGATGGGTATATGTCATTTAAAATTTTAAATACTACTTCTTTAGCCTTAGGAAGAACCGGATACGATAAGTAACGTTTCCTTATTCTTCTTGCTTCTTCTTCATTGAAATCTTGTAGAACATATTTTCTCCTTAATTGACATGGAAAATATTGTTTTGACAATACATTTCTAACAAACTTATTTGTAAACTGTTTGCTATTAACATTAACACCGTCAATACAGAGTGATCTCATTTCTGGTATAGTATCTGAATACAATATAAATTGTTGAACCATTGTTTGTAGGGATATTGGAACTTTCTAGCAAGTAGCAACATCAGAAACGCCAGTAAGGTTATTGATTATTAAAGCGATTCCTGAAAAATACCAGGTTTTATGGCATAAATCAATGTGGTGTGAAATATTACACTAACAAACAATTATTTCAGCATTTGATTTGATCAAAATTAGTGTCAAAAGAGCATTATTGTATGATATTTACAGCTTGCTCTTATTTTATGTATTATTGTACCATTCTGGGACAATTTTCTAGCAATGTTTTCTGGCAAAATAACAAACGTTAAAGTAAAAGTGTTAAGATAAAATGTTTAATATATAACGCAATTATTATTTGTAACATATTTTAGTGCTATGTAGGTCTACTGTACATAATACTGTATTATCTATCTGAAAGTGCTACTAAAGACAATAACAGTAACACAATAACAGTTTATCAGTTATTAATACGTTCTGTAATGATTACAAATACGTTTTTTTGGAAATATTATTGTTATTCTGCATAGAATTTACAATATGAGCTCTCTTAGGTTAAATTAAAAATAATTTGCTTGTGGTGTTTATTATTTTCCAGATGGATATTACAATTTAAACAGGGGCTTTCTGCCAACACTAACAGAGTGCACCAAAGACTGCAGATATTTCCAGAAATGAAAAATCTCCCTAACAAGAATGTAAAGCATTTATTTTATTTGATGTTATTTCCTACGTAAAAAAAATATTATTTTTCACCATTTTTTTCTGCATTGTTAACAGCTTGACTTGTAGGACCTCATGATAAAGTACACAAAAATAAAGTTTGTTGTTAGGAAATTACCCAGAGTACTATAGTTTATTGTATGTGACGAAATGTATTGTATATGAAGATAAAATTCATGCCCTCAACTCAATACGAAACAGGGATAAATCCTTAATGATTATAAAAAAACAACAACAAATGTCTGAAAATATTGAAGTAACTGAACAATATCTATTTACAAATACAGATAATACAAATACAACAGAATTAATGCATTAAATCAAAATCTAGTGTGTTTAATATTTCATATAATTATGTATTCAATCATAGCGTAATATTTTATAGTAGAAAAAATAGTTTAAATTACAATTTAGAAGCAGCTGAATTCAGGTTAGTCGATCTTTTAAACAGCAGGTGGCACTGGAAGGTCTGGAAGTGCAGGTCTAGCCGTCTAAGCGAGCAGGTCTGAGCGTGCGGTTGGGTCTCCGGGCCTGCAGCTTCATACTGTTGGCCCGATCGTCTGCCATATGAACCAAGTGACGAAACACCTGCGAGACGTAGACGAAAACAAAACGATGCTGGAGACGTCAGGTATTTCTCCATAAACAAACAAACAAACAAAAAACTGATAGTAACAATGCACTAGTTTTACTGAATAAATGAGACATGATAAATTACAAATTACATTAGTTGCAATAATCTGCTAAGCATGTTTTTAACTGCATTTATAGATTTGGATGTGATCAACAAGGCGTTTCAGTCGATATTACAGTTGAGATGTAGTCATCAGTAGAGGAGACTGTGCAACGTTTGCAGTCTGCCACCTCACATGATGTTCCTTATTTGGGGTCAACAAGTCACGGTTTTAGCTGCGCTTCTGCATCACTCTCATTCACCTTAAAACTAGGGAACGGTTTGGGTGCCATGCAGAAACAAATCTTAAGATACCCTTGGCGCTAAAGGTAGCTTTTTAAATATTCTTTTAAGACATATGAAGACATTTTTTAAAATGGCTTTGCATGCCAAGTGCTCATATTTATGTTCTTCGGGACTGTCTCCTTATTTTTAGAAATTCAGTTTAACAAATGTATGAAAGAGAGCCCATTATTATCAATATGCTTAATATGCATAGAGTAGGGTTGCACACCATATCATTTCATCATCAGTATCACAATGTACGCATCAACAGGGTCACATCACAGGATGTGCAAACTTGAGTCGGGATTATAGTAAACCAGGAGCCACATTTCAGAACACATGAGATTTGTGGTGTCACTGCAGAGTTTAAACATATTGGAGTAAAAGTGTTTCATTTGATTGTGTTTTTTAAGGCCTGTGACTGTGCGAGCATTTCAAGAGGGTTTAATGCATTTGTGTGCAAGAAATTATACAATTTTTAATAGAATTTTTAAAAATGATTTACACAATGAAGACTGTGCAACATTATTTTACATTTGATTATACAATTTCTGTACCTTAATACTGTTAAGACTCCTCAGAAAACCACAAAGCCCTGTTCATTTACATTTTTTTCTTTGCTCTATTGTATGAATGAATTACTTCCAAACAGACCTGTTCAAGTCATCAGCAAATTGTATTTAAACGTATGTATTGCAGAAAAACAAAATATCACATTGTCAGGTTATTTCAGTATGGTGAAGCCCTAAAAAGTCTGAGATTGTGATGTCACCAACACAATGTATGTTAGGGATTTAGGTCACAGAGCTGGGGTAGACTACTGTGTTGGATTGTGATAGATGTTTTACTTTACATGGCAAATATAATTTGCAATTGGTCATTGTACTGTTATTTATCACAATCACACACAGCTGACTTGGACACTAACTATCAAATGCAGTGTAGATGGAGTTGTCATAAAGTTGATGGAGTTCTGTTTGTTATAACTATTTTAGTAAATCGAGTTATTTATTGTTTTATTTTAGGCAAACCACCTTGTAAAATAGTAAAGTGTGATCCACCATTGAATCTCGGCCACACAGAAATCAAAACTGAATGTGGGAATGTTAAACTGCAGTTTAACCCATGTAAAAAGGGTAAAAAAGCTACCATTGGTAATGACGCTCCGCCTGCACCGCTACTTGTAGCTGGCCAGGATGAAGCTGAAACAGCCGATGAAGATCAGATGAAAGACAAAGGGCCAAATGATGACAATGACAAACAGCAGGAATGCCATCTTTGCAGCTCTATGCGTGCTGAAATTGACCACTTGTTAAAGGAAAACCGAAGACTGAGGAAAGAGCTTGCTTTGGCATTACGCCACGAGGATCCATATCTTTTATTTCCAAAGAGTGGGAAGGTTGTGTCAGCGACAAGCATGTGACAGAGAATAGTGGCCTTCTTGATCAGCTTTTACCGGGTGACTTGGTGCTCGCAGATCATGGATCTGAAATCGGAGACAGTGGTGGAACATGTGTGCCGAAGTAAAAATCTGGAGGATGCAGACTTCTGGAGGCTAAAGATGCGGTGGAAAAACAACAGATAGCTCACCTTGGGGTGCATGTAGATAGAGTGACTAGATGTGTGCGCACAAAGTACATCATGCTGAATGGGATTGTTAATGTCAGCATGTCAGTCCCATGTGAAGGGGAGGACATGACATTCCTGGACAAGATTGTGACTCTATGCTGCACCTTGACTAATATGTGCCCCAGCTTTATGAAAGCATAAACTAGGAAATTACCAGTCATTCAAATAAATTTCTCGCAAGGAATGTCATCCAACAAGTTTGTGTATAAACATTTGTTCATTCATACTGAATGTATATATAAATAGAAATACATGTATGTATATATTGTATGTTTAAATAATAAAAAGTGTATGTATATATGTGTATATGTATCATTTTCTGTGTTTCCAAAAATAAATATCTTTCCTGTCTTTTCTATGTAACAGATTATAGATACCTAGAACCATTTACAGTGAGTTAAGTTAAAGTTAAATCATCATCTGCTGTAGATAAGTGGTAAAAAAGGTAGCACATTTAACCAAAACATAAACGCAGATGAAAAAGAAGACATGTTAGGTGCTGAAGATAAACCCACTCCACTCATCTACAAATATAAAAACCCCAAATACTTTAGTTATCATGAACAGCATTTTATATAACCACCACTAGATAGCGCTGTTTGCGTGCACTGCTTGGGTAAAGTCTAGAGATGTCTAAACTAGGCCCATGGTGAGCTTTGATTTGGCCCACCATCTTATCTGAAAAGAGAATGATGGGGAGCATTGGGTAGAATCCCTTTAACAGAGATCATCATTTTCAGTTTAAAGTAACCTCTTTGTCTGTTTTATAGTTTTATAGCAAACTGAATTTAAGCGTTTCAATTAAATGTTGTAAATGAATCAGATTTTTAATAATGTAAATACTGTCTCTCTGCGGATAGAGGACAATGCACATAATATCGTGAGCAAATCAATGCAAAAGCTTGACTTGTGTTGCTATTTGGCATTGAACTCCATTGTTTAATAAATGCGATTTCTTTTGTTTTTACTGTAATAAATTCATTATATATTATCTTTTAAGTAGACTACATTTGTTAATATAAAGCAATGTTTTAATTTATATTAGGAAAATAAATTAGGAAATTACACATGGCAACTTTAATAAAACAGTTTGATTTATTTACCTCATATTTCGCTGCAGCACTTAATTAAGTTTGGTTTTTGGCCCTTCATAAGAAAAGGTTTGGGCACTCCTGGTCTTGAAGGTAAAGTTCAGATTGGATACATCACTATAGCATCATTTTTGTGACACTGTATAACAATAATTCATATTTTTACTGTACTGTGATGGTTGGGTTTAGGGTTGGGATAGGGGTAGACTTTAAAAAATACAACTAATGGGAAATTTATAAATAATGTAAATCATTCTCGTTAACTCCTGGCCACAAACGTATCTGATCTAGCAACAACCAGTCTAAAAGGTGTACAGTTAGAATATGTTAGTAAACCTTATGTTATTTTCAATATATTATTGGAGGAAAGATTGGGTATTACCTAATAAATATCCAGGCCTGTAGCCAGCCGATTGAAAGGGGTGGTACTTTTCTTCTGAAAAAGTGGACTTTTTTGCAGTTATTCGCATCATTTTCTATTCAATTATGAATTTTAGTTACATTTTAAGAACTAATCTTTGCTGGATAAGCTTGTCAGATGGTGATCACACTTTCTTGATGCACCAAAAATATTTCCAATTTATATAAAATTTAAATATTGTTATGAGATTAGCATGAAAACAAAATAAATATGAAAAAATACTAAGCCTAATTTTAAAAGCAAATGTATTATCATTCATCAAAATAAATAAATAAATAAATAAATAAATAAAATAAAATAGGCATCTGGTAAAACTGGTTTTAAAATAAAAACTGTATCCTATATGCAAATAACAAACTGGCCAGCTCATTCAACTTTTCAACTTGAATAATTAAAAATTTTATTTGTCTTAAAGCCATTTTCTATTGATCGTTTTCACTATTGATGATGGCTAAGCAGTCAAAAATGGAATAAATGATCTCATATAAGGGTCATTTTCTGGACTTTGTCAGTGAGGGGGTCTTTCCCCCCCTAGCTACGGGCCTGAATTACAAATAAAATCTGTGTAATCTCATTTAAGATACCACACAAATTTTACCCTGTTATACATTTCTTAATTAGATTTATTGAAGACATGGATGTAAATTGTTCATTCTGTTCATCATACCCAAAACCAGTACCTCATATTTTCTGGCATTGTCAGTATTCAAAAAGTTAATGGTGGAGATATCTAAAGATATCTAAATTTATAAATGATTAAGTGCTGTAAAATTGTCTTATTGTATGAATATTTCATTTTTGGTATTTTTGAACTATGATAAGAAGTTGGAAAATTAAGCTTATGTTATCAATCTTTTGATTTACTTACCAAGTACTTACCATATTCCTGAAATTTTAGCAGTCAGAAACCCCTTTTCTGTGGAGGACGAAACCTGCAAAAACAATAAATAAATGAGAAAATAAATCCATAAATTCCTGCATAAATAAAAGAATAAATAATTAAATAAATAAATATGCAAATAAATAAATGTATATAAAAATCCACAAATTCCTGCATAAATAAATATATAAATAATTAATAGTGCAGGCAGGTAAATAATTAAATAAGTAATTAAATAAATTACACAAGAGAAATAAGAAAATGCTAAACTAAAAGTTTGTTTTAATAAACGTTTGAAATGCAGGAAGAATGAACTTTTTCAGTTTAGCATTTTCTTATTTTGTGTAATTTATTTAATTATTTGCCTACCCGCACTATTAACTATTTAAATATTTATTTATGCAGGAATTTGTGGATGTTTATGTACATCTATTTATTTATTTGCATATTTATTTATTGTTTTATTAATGCAAGAATTTATGGATTTATTTACTCATTTTTAAATAAATTTGTGTATTTATTTATTAATTTATTTATGTATTTTGTTTTTATAGGTTTCATCCTCCATACTTTTCTCAATAGTACTTAAAGAACTAGATATTTATACAAATACCATAAAGGAAAGTACAAACGAAAAAGCTGTTAAAACTGTATTTGTATGACACGTTTAAGTAACCAGGCCTAGCATTATTTGTAATATTTTTGTTCTTTATTTGCCTATTTTATTATGTTTTACCTATTGAGTTTTTGTAGGTTTCTATAACTCTATTATGCTTTTCATATTTGTTTTTGTACACCTTTAGCATTGTTCTGTATATGTCGTTCGTGCATTAAATAAAAAACAGCTGCGCGGATACGCATGCGCACATCAATATATCACAGCATACGATTTGTGACACTACAACAGCAATAACCGTTTTTGCGTTACTGTTTGGGTAGACGTTAAGTAAAATAAAATTGAATGGGTAAATTAATGATTAATACAATAATTCTCGTCAACTTTGTCGTGACATTTTAACGGATATGACGTACACGGAAAAGCTTGTGTGTTTTGTCATGTGATGCTCGCTTAGAAACGTCAGAGAAGAACTTATAAAGCATTGAGTTCAGTTGAAGGTAATTACGTTGCCTTTTGTGTATTATGATTTCAATAGATATTTTCTGGGTTTATAAAAGTTTCTAGATTAGAAATGTTAGCAGTTAGTAAGTATTCAAGTCAATTCATTCTTGTTTCTATAATTTAGCGCCTTTACAATGTAGATTGTGTCAAAGCAGCTTAACATAGAAGTCCTAGTAACTTACATTAAAACTGTGTCAGTCCAGTTTTCAGAGTAGAAATGTTGCCAAAGATGCTGTTAAGATTCTGTTTTAATGTCGTATAATCTCCTACGAAAATTAACCATGGTTTTACTACAGTCAACGTGTAGTAATTTTGTTTTTCCTACCTTATGATTACCATTTCTATACGTTTACTATTGTTTCTTGTTTATTGTTACTATTTATTCTTGTTTACCATGGATTAACTACAGTAGCCATGGTGTTTGGTTTTATTTGTAGTAAAACCATAGTTAGTTTTCATTATGGATTTTGTGAAACGTAATGTCCTTTACTTTTTCCCAACAGTGTGCATCAGGCGAAGTACATAATCAGTCCAATGAATATGGCAGATGTGAGTATATTTGTAAATTAATTTTCAGATAGAGAATTTCTCACGAGTATCATAATGTGTTTTGACTTAATTCTTGCAGAATCTCAGAAGCTATTTGTATAAACAACTACCAAGGTAAAGAGATTCTTCCTGGATTTTAGACACATTTTATTTATGTTTAGATCTACATTGTCAGATGTAATGAATGATGGTTTATTTTCTTTAAATCTGTCATCAGTGTTGAAGGACTTCATGCAATTGTGGTGACAGATAGAGATGGAGTCCCTGTAATCAAAGGTGAAAGCCAGATCTCAGATTTTTAGATTTTTGTGTATACTGTTGGTCAAATGTATGGAAACAGTAAAAAAGCAAAAAAAAAAAAAAAAATGCATTCCTTTGAATCAAAGCTGGATTGTCAGTATCATTACTGTCTTCAGTAGGGCTGCACGATATTGGAAAAATCTAGCATTGTGAATTTTTTAAAAATTTTGTGATATATATTGTGATATGAATACAATTTCACCAGATAACTTGAATATCCCTATTTGGAAAGAATTTATAATGCTAGATCGATTGGGATGATTCTGTAGTGGTAGTGCATCTCCATAAAATATAATAATCAATCTATAAGCCTTTTGGGGTCCCCTGACACATTTTCAATGTGGTCTGTACTATTTGCAGTGCATTTCTGTATTTGCATGTGTTGTGAGTATTTTCATGCATAGCAATCTATAAATACAATCAAGAAAACGATACAATTGAAAAAGTCAATCTAACAGTATTCAAGTACAGTAACCGAATGATAAAAAATAAAAATAGTTCAATAAAATTGATCATTGTTAAATTTACAAACGGTACAATTTATTATGCCTGAATGCATTTAAGGCCATTATACAATCACAGGCATCAAAAACACATGCAAACGATGAATTATAATCCAGTCAAAATTGCGCATACTTGTGATGTGACTATTGCGAATGAATGAGCACATTGCGATATTGATGCTGAAACATATTGTGCAGCCCTGGTCTTCAGTGTCACATGGTCCTTCAGAAATCATTATAATGTTATGATCAGTTATTATTGTTACTTAATATTAATAAGTCTTCTTCTTATTAATATTATTAATTCCCCCCAAATGTCACTTTTAGGTTTGTTTGATGAAAGAATAGCTCAAGCATCTACTTGAAATTAAATCTACTTTTTATGTTCAATATATACAAAGTTGAAGTCAGAATTATTAAACCCCCTTTGAATTTTTCTTTTTTATATTTCTCAAATGATGTTTAACAGAGCAAGGAAATTTAAACGGTATGTCTGATAATATTTTTTCTTCTGGAGAAAGTCTTATTTGTTTCATTTTGGCTAGAATAAAAGCAGTTTTTCATTTTTAAAAAAACATTTTAAGGTCAAAATTATTAGCCCATTTAAGCTATATATTTTTTCGATAGTCTACAGAACAAACCATCATTATACAATAACTTGCCTAATTACCCTAACCTGCTTAGTTAACCTAATGAACCTAGTTAAGCATTTAAATGTCACTTTAAGCTGTATAGAAGTGTCTTGAAAAATATCTAGTCAAATATTTACTGTCATCATGGCAAAGATAAAATAAATCAATTATTAGAAATGAGTTATTAAAACTATTATCTTTAGAAATGTGTTGAAGAAATCTTCTCTCTGTCAAACAGAATTTGGGGAAAAAAATAAACAGGGGCTAAAAATTCAGGGGGGCTAATAATTCTGACTTCAACTGTATAAATAAAATAATAATGTGTGTAGTAATTGCAGTACCTGTGTAGTAAAGCTCAGAAATGTTGCTTGTGCCCACTGTAGTTGCTAATGACAATGCTCCTGAATATGCGCTGCGGCCTGCGTTCTTGTCTACCTTTGCTTTGGCAACTGACCAAGGCAGCAAGCTGGGCTTGTCCAAAAATAAGAGCATCATTTGTTACTACAACACATATCAGGTACTTTCTTTGACACAAAACGCATTTGATCTGCTAGTTACTCAGAATTTCTTATCTTAATGTATGCTGTTTTTTCATTGGCAGATTGTACAGTTCAACCGATTACCCTTAGTGATAAGTTTTATCGCAAGTAGTAATGCTAACACAGGTGAGTCTTTCTCTCTCTGTCACAATGAGACATTTGTACTTTAGAGATAAAGATTAAAGAACAACATATAATTTTGTAAATGTCATTATCACTGCTTAGCCCTATTCGATGTTACCCGCTAGTGTGGTGAAAATTAAAGGGGGGTTTTGACCCTCCTAATTAATGCTTGAACTTCCTAAAGGATATCAAAACTAGATGTGTGTGGGGTCTGGGAAGTATTTTTTGACTTATCTGTATCTGGAATTCTACTACTACTAATAATAAAAAGTTAATATTATTAATAACTTATTTTTATAAGTTAATAACTTTTAATCAGAAAAAACAAATCTAGCCCACAGTAAATCTTTAAAAGACACTTTTTCTTGTAAATTCAATCTATATTCTGTCTACATTTAGCCTAATGGCGAAGTCAAATTAAACTAGACACCTATACCCTGCACACCTATACCCTGCACATGGAAGTTACACAGTAAACAGTATGAGCAATCTTTCCTTATCATACATTTTTTGGAGCTGGAATAAAGTTATCCTGGTTCAGCAAAATTCCTGTTTTATACCAAAAACGTGCTGTCTTTGAAATAGCCCATCACAGGTTTACTGTATGCAAGAGTCCATTTATTACTCATTGAAAACACAGAAAGTAAGTTTGATTAATAAATGAGATGTCATTGAAATATATAAATTTGGTTCAAATGCATGTATGTGTAGGCTCTTATAAAAACAGAAAAAAAGCAGAACCCCGATAATCAATACATAATTTACACACTGGTGTAGACAATTCAAACCAATTAATTCCAATTAATTGATTTGATCTCCACTGTTTGATGTATGTCCTCTGTACATTACAATAACCAGGGTTCTTTCGGGTGCTGGAAGTCCTTGGAAATGCTTGAATTTTAATCTAGTGTTTTGGATTTGGGATAAATGTGTTCTGTATGAAAGTGTAATTATGTTGCTTTCATAATAATTTGTTCATAAATAGGTAACATTAATTAACTCTTTAAATAAAACATAGAAATATTTTTTGCTTTAGCATTTAATTAAATCTCTGGAGTCTATGCCTGTAATCAGTTAGTCGCTTTTTACATTTAAGAAGTGAATAAATTACATGTAACGGTGCCGTGAAGTGCTTTGAAATGTGCACTTTTAGTCAATGTTTGATGTAATCTCAACCGAAAAATGAAGAGAAGGTGGGACATAGAGTAGCTCCTCCCCTTTAAAAAAACAGCCAATAGCGTTTTATTACATTTTTTTTGTTAGCTCTGCAAGTGGGAGTGGTAGTGATCAAGCGCATCAAATGAGAAGCATCTTGAATGGGGCGGGGCATGTCAGAACTAGAGAGCATTTAATTGGTCAAGATTTGATGACAAACTGAAATAGGAGGTGGCATGGAAAAAATCGTTCTCCATGTAGGTGGAAGTGACAAATTGCAAGCTTTGGATGTGTATATCAGATTTATATCTAAACGTAAATTGTATCACTGTTTTGGAGCACACTAGCTTACAGATATTCTTAAAGCTAACAGACTAAAACTAACTTCTAATAAACTTTAATTTCACCAGACCTTTAAAAGACTAAATGACAGAAATTCAGGGCTTGGAACCATGAATATCAGTTGAGGTTTTCCTCTTGGTTTTCCTTCTGTAGGATTGATCTTCAGTTTGGAGAAGGAGCTGGTTCCTCTGATTGAAGAACTAAGGCAGGTGGTGGAAGTGGCTTAGCGGTTGTTCATCTCAGACACCTGAATGATAACAGAGCCAATATCACGGTCCAATCTGAGGTCCTGGTGCTCGAGTTCATGCAAACACATCTGTACATATGTATTGTTGGCTGGCTGTTGTGTTGGATGCTCTTGATGCTGTATGTATTTTATGAATGTAACCTGCTCCTTTTTGTCTCATCATAATTAATAAATGTGTCTGAAGTGTTGGTTTACAAAAAAATAAAGTGTATTTATTGACATTGTACACTTTTTTCTTGGGAGGTGAAGTTGAAATATATGTACAGTAAAATATAAAGATCACCAAACAACACGTGAAATAAATTTCTCACAGCAAGAAGGTCACTGGTTCGAGTTCCAGCTGGGTCAGTTGCCATTTCTGTGTGGAGTTTGCATGTTCTCCTGTGTTGGCGTGGGTTTTGTTCGGGTGCTCCGGTTTCCCCCACAGTCCAAAGATATGCGGTATAAGTGAATTGTGAATGAGTGTGTAAGGATGTTTCCCAGTACTGGGGTGAAGCTGGAAGGGCATCTGCTGTGTAAAACATATGCTGGATAAGTAGGCAGTTCATTCCGCTGTGGTGACTGCTGATGAATAAAGGGACTAAGCTAAAGGAAAATGAATGAATGAGAATTTATCATTTTTACTTTGGTGATGTCCAGCATTCTACTGGGATGACGTTGTAGACCGTTTCTCAAAATATAGCACTTATGTTTCCTTGACCCAGAATCAAATGTGTTCATGGTTAAACACCTGAAACTGCTTAAAACAGAAATGCTTTATATTACGACATTAGTAATAATACATGACATATGAATATATGACATATTTATTATAAATACGGCTGGCAACAAGTAGGACATCATACACCATCATACTGAACAGGAAAAGTACTCATGTTTCCACTTTTTTGTATTTACTCGCACACAAAGAATTCAAAATGTGCTTTAAATAAAGATTGACCGGAAACTTGATGATTGTGATGTCATGTTATATTAGTGTATGATTTATATTTGACTTCTGGTGATTGTATTTAAGCTACAAATTGAATTACAGATATGTTTCAGATTATCTTAATGAACAAAATATTTAAGAATCATTAACCTTTGTTGGCCGCAGATCTTATTGTCTGCAGAAATACCACTGGGAGTATTTTATAGGCAGTGCCAGATAGAATCTGCAGACATATGTTGACATTTCTGCAGAAAAGTTTGGGCGTATAGCAACTAAAAACCTAAAACATGAAATACAAAAATAATAACGCTATAACTTTTATTTAAACTTTACAATACAATTCCACTTGTTTGGTAAACAAAGCAAGTCTCATAATATATCTGCTAAAAAACAGAAAAATGTACTTTACAAACTGTATTGTAAATAAATCATATAAACACTTGCATACTATTCAATCATATTACTGAAATGAATATAAAAACTGAATAAATATATATTTACACACATTTACACTAGTAAATAAAGACTTAATGGTGGGATCTGTGGATAATTCTGCACAGATTCTATGTGGATTTACATATAGATGTTGTTTTAGTAAAAACCAAGAGTGACGGACACCCAGTTTGGCCCAAAAATGCATCATCATTATAAGGTCTTATTCTGGAAGCATTGTTACTTCCAATATACTGTATATAGTAAGGGTTTATTTAGATACGTTTGGGAGCAGACACTCTTTAAAGGTACATTTATCTTCATGCTGCAAATATATCTTGGGTTGGAGAAGAATAAAAAAAATCAGTGTCTGTAAACACAAAAACAAAAACCTACTGTCAGTTAGAATGCCAACACAGCTTCCAGACTCTTTATAACTGCTCCATGGGAAATCCTATGCAGTTAATGTATCTTGTGTAATCACAAAGACAGCAGCACACAACTCTTATTTGCTCCAGTTTTTCTTCTTTCCATCGTGAGCATCATCTACCTTTCTTGACCTGTGACTGGAAATACAAGAAAATAGAGGAACAGACAAGAAAGAGGCATGTTTAAATTTAATACTACAAAGCTGTTTGCTTAGTTTAAAGCATAGGTCTCAAGCTAAATTCCTGGAGGGTCGCAGCTCTGCACAGTTTTGCTACCAACACTAATCAAACACAGCTGATCCAACTAATCTTCTTCTTTGTTGTTTACTGGTGGTCGGCAACCAAAATTAAGGTGCATTACCACCACCTACTATACTGGAGTGTGGGCCTGAGTCAACTACCTCCCAAATAACACACACAAACCACTTACATCTTTTAAATTATGCTAATTAGACCAGCTCTTCTAAGATAATTTAATAACCTTTCATTGTTATGTCCCCCAAGTATAATTTTAATGCTCATTTCAAAAGGTCCTTGCTTCATAATTTCTTTAATATTTCTCTTTCTATAATGAATTTTTGACAGTGACATAATACGTGTTTGACTGACTCCTCCTCTTTAAATTAATCATGTAAGCCAGTTGGATGTTTCCCTATTAAATGTAATGTTTTATTTAAACCTGTGTGTCCCATTCTCAATCGTGTTTTTATGCCTTCTGTTTTATTATTTCCTTTACCTTTCCTCCAATTTCCAGCTTTCTCCTGAATTCTATTGCAGTGTCTGCTTGTTATATCCATATCCCAATTATATTGCCATTGTTTTAATGTTATTCTTAACTATAAATTTGGCTTATGATTTACTAAATAGGATTTTCATAATTTCATCTAGCTTCATTGCCTCTTTAGCTAAAACATCTACAGCTTGGTTTCCTTTAATTCCTATAGAGTATGTGCTGGAATTCACATAAACACATATCACATTTGTTCTCTGAAGTCTAAATAAAATTTCATATATGCAATTCTGCCAGTTCTATGATGATAGATCAACTATTGAAGCTGTTCAAGACTATTTGGAACACCTCAATTATTTGGATCAGCAGTGCTTGATTAATGTTGGAGCAAAACTGTGCAGAGCTGCAGCCTTCCAGGAGTTTGAGACCTATGCTTTAAAGGAATCTACTATCTAAAGACGTATTTAAATGAAAGTGTCCTGAGTTGCAGAGATTGTGCAAACATTATCGCATTACTAGATGCTTTCTTTACTACTGTTTTTAAAACAATTTTAATTGTGTTTATTTTGTTATTAAGAGGAAAATGGTACATGCAGTATGGCCCGACACGGTAACACTTTATAATAACTACACACTATGAATCATTTACTAAGCATTAGCATCTAGTGAATTCATTATTTGTTAAACATTACCTCTACATTAATAAACCTTATATATAATTATAACTGCAGATACAAATGCTGTATTCTTGACTTACAACCACATTTAAAATGAGCTTAATACTTGTACTTTCATACTTTGTTAATGGTTTATTTTTCATTATTAAATTAACTATTGCATTATTTACAAACCATTTGTATTTAAGAGTAGTTGGTGGCTTTTAAGATAATTCAGAATGAGTTAGTAAATTATTAATAAACTATTGAAATCAACGTTTATATATCTTAATATTCAGGCATATAGTAATGGTTACTATGTATGTTAATAAATGCTTTATTAACTCAACTTCATGCAGTGTTGTGACCTAATCTAAAGTGAGGACTATATATGCTTTATAAATCTCTTATAAATGATAATTAAAGGCTCAGTATCAAATGAACAATAATATTTGCAATCTTATCAAAAAAGTAAAATAACTGTAAAGTTTAAACATTGCTGAATAACAGGAGTGTCAAAATATGACATAAAATTGGATAAAACAACAACAATATAATAATTTTACAATATAATAAGATGCAATGTTTAACCTGTACAGTAATTTTATTTTAGGTAAGGTTGCAAAGATAATTTTTTTATTTGAAGTACAGTATCATTTGTGTGTCTTCAAATGAATAGGAATGAATAATGTTGTTTATGTACTTTTTTCCTGTTTAGAATTGAACTGAGCATTTAATTGTCATTTATAAGAGATTTATAAAGCATAAATAGCCCTCACATTAGATTAGGTCACAAAACTGCATGAAGTTTAGGAAATAAAGCATTTATTAACATAAAAATTACCTATTGGTATATGCCTAAATAATAAGAATTATAAATGTTAATTTGAATAGTTTATTAATCATTTACTAACTCATTCTGAATCATCTTAAAAAAAACAACCAACTACTCTTAAATAACTAGTTTGTAAATAATGCAATACGTAATTTAATAATGAAAAATAAATCATTAACAAAGTATGAAAGTACAGCTATTAAGCTCATTATAAATGTGTTTTTAAGTCAAGATTACAGCATTTGTAGCTGCAGTTATAAACTGTTTACTAATGTTTGTTAATGTAGAGTTAATGCTTAACAAATAAGGAATTCACTATTTGCTAATGCTTAATAAATGGTTCATAGTGTGTTGTTATTATAAAGTGTTACCTCTCAATTAATTAAACATTTTGACTCGATTACTATTATTGAACAATTATTTAATTAATTCAATTTCTTTGCCTTCATAGTTTACTGACAAGTTTTGTACAGTAAATAAAGTGAGAGGTTTCTGAATGAAGGGTGCATTACTTGATTTTAAAATAATTAAAGGAAACACAGACTATCTATCTACTACCTATGATTATTTTTTGAACCTCAACGTTCAACTGAAATTAATCCACGCTATCTATGCTCGTCACCGATATCAAACCGACCAATCACAAAGCCTGCGCTACGCATTGTCGCCATGTGTTGTTACATGTTTTGATAAGTGCGCAGGTATGCGCTGTGCTGTAACATATATGTGTGTGCTCGACACAGAAGTATAAATCAGAGCGGGGTCACGTGACTCCACACAAAACAGGGAAAGTAATTGAAAAAAATCGGCCTGGAAAATTTGATCGATTTTACATTATCAATGTCGATTTTGATTACTTTCGATTAATCGCCCAGCCCTACTAAAAGGCACAAATTTTAAGTATTAACTTATATGTTATAGGTACTAGGATCTAATAATTAACTATTAGTGTCTGATGATATTAGTGTCTGAAGTATATGTTGTTTTAATGCATGCAAAACATACAAGCATGTTTTACAGATTTAATGTTGAGATGGCTTGGCATCTGTCCAGCATATGGGTGATGTCTGGACATTCGTTAACAGTAAAGTTCTTTTCAGGTATTACTATTTGCTTTAATTCCTAAAAAAGAACTAACATGAAGTCTTCTGTTAGTATATATATTATATGTATATATAGTATAAGGGCCACTGGGGTCAAATTAGTTCCTATCTACTTGAATAGAAATGACTGACACTACTTGAAATGTTAAACATTACGTATATATTGATTATTCATAGTGGATTTTTTTGTATGGTTAACTTTAGGTTCCTCTTACCAGTTTCCATCGTAGTATTTTAATCCATTCATCTGCCTCAGCTCCGGATTTTGCACACAAATAAAAGGTTCTCTCAGGAAACACCAGACTACAGGAAGAAGACAGAGGAAAAACAAAAGTTTAATGAAGAATCCTCAATTAACAATGAAGTAAAACATGAAATTGAGCGTCAGAAAATATGTGGGCAGGAGGAAGTCCATGTATAGCAGTTCCTGACTGTACTTCCACTTTTCTGAGCATCACTTACGTTTAGAAAAAATCAGATACACCGATGTTAACTGCACAATATTAGGTTTATGACTGCCATTACGTCCTATTACATATTATGACACATCCTACTTATATACTATTATTATATCTTAGTCATTGTACAGTATACATTTTACTTTGTTTCATTTAGTTAGTATATTGAAAGCATCAACTTCCACTCTTCACTTCAACACTTGTTTTCAGTTTCCAAAAATAGACTGTTATTTTCTGCTTGGACAACTGCAGAAGTTTCAGATGTAAAAACAAACAGGACATCTTTCACAACAGAAAAAAATGTCTCTTTGTTCTTCAGAATATTTGCTTTTTTTATCAAAATGGATCATCTATCCCACAGGTTCCTGTTCCTGGAGGGCCACAGCTCTGCACAGTTTAGTTCCAACCCTAATTAAACACACCTGATCAAACTAACTGAGTCCTTCAAGCTTGTTTGGCTGCATATACACTGCAGATATTGATGGTCAATTCCGATTTTGAGAATGTATCCAATTTTTTTGATGACCTCCTTACATCTTTAAAAAGTGACTCGTATCTGATTGTCTGTATTTACCAAGCGGCAAACTCCCGCTCTCCCTCGTTAAGCTAATATGAAAGTAACTGAAATTGCAATTCATTGAAATTCCGCTAGTCCTGGCTCCATATTAGAGCAGATTTTTTTCGAGCCCACTGTTAAAATGGGCAACTTTACAGCAGAAAAAAGGTGTTTACAAAAAACGATTTTGGTGTATATAGCTAATATCACCCTTCATGACAATGGTGAGGGGGTGAATTTTTTTATAACTCATCCGTTTCATTTATATTAAGTTATATTAAGTCTGCATAATTAAGGGCGTGGCCACTTGAGTGACAGCTAGGTCTCGCTGGTCACCATCACTTCACCTCAGCTGATTCTGGCAGATAAGCCGCTGAACTCGACATATACATCATATTTTTGTTTTGCTTTATGTGGCTTTACACAGTCAATAGCCTTTTAGAATTATTTCCTACAATTATCAAAATAATATGGCATGCTGTGTGCACTTAATTGTGCTCACAAACCATTCACATGGCCTCCATTTGCTAGGTGAGTGAGTTATATACGTGTATACCATATCTATAAATGTATTTGTTTTATTTAAGATCATTTATCATTTATAAAGTTCTTTAGACCTGTAAAGCACTCCAGAATCTGAAAGACTGTCATACAGTTTTATGCCTGGATATCATAAATAGTCTTGCATTTACTAACACAGACTATATTTTAAGTGTTTGGAAGTAATTTGTGCTTTGCTTAGTGGCTCAGTGTATAACAACAGTGTTTTTAAAAGACTAAACACTTTATTGATAAAGTGTTCAACCAAGCACATGTGGTCAGAACACAAACGAGTCGCATGTAATGAAGTATTAAGCGGCTCTCCCAAAGAAAAGCCCATCTAAGCAAAATGCTGGCAGGCGTCTATAGCTCCGCGCACGCTCTGCTTCCTTGCCCTTGTTTGGTATCCCCCGGTCGGTGCGATGACACGCAAACGAAATGGCGACGGTTGGCCACGCCACTTGTAGCTTCTTTTGCGTTCTTCAGAAACGCATGGGTGATGTCACGGATACTGCGTCCATATCTTTTACAGTCTATGGTATTTACACAGCACACGGCAAAGGTGCAATGAGCAGGAAAAAAACAGCTGAGCTTACTTTCTCTATTCCTGTATGTTATCTGTTTGCAGGGTGTCATTTTTTAAATATTTTGACAAGTTGTTTTACTATAGATTATGACAAAAAAAGTTCTCATTCTTCTTTTAATCTAGGCCTTTTTAAACCAGTTGGCGTCTTTATGTAATGTCCATGGCGTGATTTATGCATGTGATGTATGCAACAGCTTGTTTAAATTAAATTAAATTAAATTAAATTAAATTAAATTAAATTAAATTAAATTAAATTAAATTAAATTAAATTAAATTAAATTAAATTAAATTAAATTAAATTAAATTGTTGCTTTATTGGTATGACAAATGTTACAAATGTATTGCCAAAGCAGTTCTAAAGTTTACATAAAAAGTAAAATAAAAGTATACATATATAATAAAACAGTAAACATAGTAAATAGTAGTAGTAAAAAAAATATATTTATATATAACAATTAAGTAAAATATCAACAATACATCATATTATTCAATATATCACATTAATATTCAATATATCATATTATTATTTAATATATCATATTATTATTCAATATATATTATTCATACAAATCAATACAAAAATAATAATAGATCAGAATAAATTGTTTATTTAACAATCAACATATTAGGATAAAACAGTAATAAAAACAATAATAATCAGTATATTTACAGTGATTCATTTATAATAATCTAGGTGTGTGTGTGTGTGTGTGTGTGTGTGTGTGTGTGTGTGTGTGTGTGTGTGTGTGTGTGTTTGCACGTGTATGTGTGTGATGTTTTTATTGGTCTTCTCTCTCTTTTTGTGACAGGCATTAATGTATTGTAGTAAAAACTATGAGGTTGTAGTACTTAGTAGTACTACTGGAGGTGTGTTTTATTATCTAACTCAGTAAATTGTGGGTAAATGCTCTGTAGTTTTGGGTAGAATGTTTCTCTGATGTGCTGATAGTTTGTGCAGTGAGTAAGGAAGTGTTCCTCCGTCTCCACCTCTGCCTGGGCACAGTGTGGGCAGATGCGGCTCTCTCTGGGTTGCCAGTTCTGTCTGTATCGGCCCCGTCTCTACAGTCAGACTGTGAGCCTGTATTTGGTCATTGTTGTTCTTAATTTACTGTCCTTTACTGCACTCTGCATGTTGCTGTGGTATAATCTCTATTTAGGTCTAAATAACATTGAAGTTTGCTTTGTTTTCTGGCTGCTTCATTCCAGTAAATCAGATCCTATTCTTTTCGTGCATTTATCATCTGATTGGGATTAATTCTGTGGATGAGCATGTCCGTGTCCTGTTGCTGCCTGCTGTTAGTCATATTTGTTGTGTTGGTTTGTGTTTGCAGCTTCAGGACCATCCGAATCAGGGGGCTTTTGTCAAGAGTTGGGGTCACACATTTTTACGTGTTTCCAGAATTTGACAGCTCGTTTCTCAAGGTCTGTGCTGAACTGAAAGCACCAGAGTTGACATAATTCGCTAAGATTATACCACAGCAACATGCAGAGTGCAGTAAAGGACAGTAAATTAAGAACAACAATGACCAAATACAGGCTCACAGTCTGACTGTAGAGATGAGGTCGATAAAGACAGAACTGGCAACCCAGAGAGAGCCGCATCTGCCCACACTGTGCCCAGAGTTGACATAATTCGCTAAGGTTTTTAATGATGCGTGACTCGCATTGAGAGGTGAAAATCTGCTTCCACTGCAGACATGAGGGCACGGATGCGATTAATATCGGATAAATTTTCACATATGAACAAGGCCTGAAACTGGTTTGTGTAAATCGGAATCCATGTGATTTTTTCTTGCTTACACGTACATGGGCCACATGAGAGAAACAAATCGGAATTGAGTCACTTGAACCATGCAGTGTAAATGCAGCCATGTAAGTGTGTTGGAGTAGGGACGAAAGTAAACTGTGCAGGGCTGCGGCCCTCCAGGAACTGAGTCATTTGCAGCAATGTGATGGCTTGTCTGTTTTAAGCCTCTGTTTATTTCAGCAAGCAGAAATTGCAGCTTGTTTTTAAGGAAGTTAAAAATTAAAATGGATCAATTTAAATATCCCTTTTTTATACATGCCTGATGCTATCAAAAATACAATCATCAAGTAACAATAGAGTCAACTTTGTTCATTTAAAGAGTTCTTCTTCACCAGAAAATACAGCTAATTATAATTATTGCATGTTTACTAAAATTTCGGCAATCTCAGATGCTCAATAAGTAAAGTAAAATGATTAAGGAGATAATACAGAGCTATGATATCTCAAAGTGCAGGTGTATGATGATAAATGTCTTACCAGAAGCAGTTTACTCTTTCCTGACTGTAATCGAACTGGACAGCAGAGCACTCCGTCAGGTCCAGGGTCCGAATCGGCTCCACAAACTAAGGAGAGAGTTTTCTATGAGATAAATAATTCTTATCCAATTATTACTGCATAAAGTACATGGACCTACCATTTTGTCTTTGAAATATTTCAGTTCATATCTATTCAGTGTGAACCATCTCTGCTTCCAGTTCTGCCCAGAAAACAAATAAAGAGGAATCTAGTCAGCTAACATGTTTACTCTAGATCCAGTCTAACCCAGTCACAATTTGCCTTAATAGTTTAAAACTGGTTTCCAATGCTGAAAGTGATTAGAATTTATAATTACTGTCAATACACTGGATAGACCAAGATTACTCATTTAATCATCCCTTAGGGGAAAATGACTGGGCATCACTGCACAATAAGAAGAGAAGAATAATACAGTATATTGTGACTGAAGGATGTAGAGCACAGCTTACCTTGATAAATGCTCCTTGCTTAACCAGATAACCTTCTTTAGTTCCAAGCTGTTGACAACATAAACACACATTAAAAATTTCAGAAGAAGAAACAGAACTACTTACACAGAGATAAATACAGAGATAAATGCCACTCACTGTATGCGAGTATTTGTTTTTAACCAAATATTGTGCTAATAGTTGATTTCTGATAAAAGTTGTTTCGAAAGTTGAGTTGGATAAAATGGCAGCAAATAATGATGAAAATGCAGCATAAATTAAATATAAGAGAAAAATGTGGTACTTTCATTCAAAATTGATGTGCTTCGTTATATTATTTTGCATGAATGGAACTTAATTAGATGTAAAAACCATCTCAACAATTAAACGAGTGCCAAAGAGCCACCAACCTGATTTCATCAAGTAGGACATGTTCTCGGATTAACATCTATGTTGATCCTGGAACAACATTCCAATCAGTCAATCAGAATTAAGGGATAAGTTTATAGTTTATGTTAAGTTTAGGCTTAGGTTTATGCATTTCTACATAATTGTTATCCAACTATCATTAACTCTGATTTTGGGATTAATTCACAGTTATTGTTGGGTTTAGGGCTAGGGAATAGGGATAGATAAATTTTTTTTAACAAAAATGATGTTCCAGGATCAACATAGATGTTAATATGCAAATATTGGAAACACATAACAGCAAAACCATTATTTCAACATGATTATATGTAAAAGATATTAAAATAACATCAAAACATATACATTTGTTTTTGTGTCAGGTTTAAGATGATCTTAAATCAGAACAAAACGAGTGATTACAATATACAGTATTTATTGTCCCTGTAATTTAATGCACAAATTAAATTACATATACGTGTACTTAAAAATTGGTGCCAGATGGAATTGAATCATATTATATACAATAAGCCTTGTTTTACAATGAATTTATAACAGCTAAGGGGTGTTGTTTTATAAATTCGCTTAAAATAACTTATTTTACATTCTGTTATTACGCTACACAGCATGAGCTGCCATCATTCACCATTGCCAATATTCACAATTTCTTGCTTGCACTGTAAAATTTTTAAGCCAGTACAACAACAACAGCAACAACAAAAAACATAATCCTTATTTCCTTTTGCTTTTTTCTTGTTCACTCAACTTTTGAAAACATTAGCTGCGCTGTCCTAAAACTATTTGTCAGTAATACAAAAAACATTTAGCTGGGTTACCATACGATTATTAGTTTTCTGGAGAGGTGAACTGCTCTGTAACAAAACTTTATAAGTTGTGCCAGCTGAACATTTTTTTGAGTTGAGTGAACTAAAAACATAATCCTTCTTTCCTTTCGTTTTTTTTGTTTACTCAACTTTTGAAAACATCACACTGACCTAAAGTGTCTGAAGTAGAGTGAACAAAAAAAACTTGTAAATTGGTACTGAGAAATATTATTTTATCAGAACAAACAAACATAGTTCAATTGAAAATAAATAAAACTAAAACAGAGACAAATGTTAACAAAACATTTATTAGAAACAGAATCAGAAACAGGGCAGGAGGCAAAACAACTATAACGGTAAACAAGACAAGGATCAAAACATGCCAGGACAAACAGGGGAAGAAGCTTTGTAATGCTTCACAGTAAAAAACAAGAATCAGCAAAGAGTCTGTGTGAATGACGTGTCTTTATAGTAATCAGTCAATCATGAGCTTCCAGCTGTGTGTGTGTAATCAGGAGGAACCAGGAACTGGTAGTTTGAGCATTTGATTTGTCATTTAATTATTACAGGATTTTACTGAGTGGTTCATAAATATTAAATATCAAATACATTTTATTTCTCATTTGAGAATGTATTTGATTTATTATTTGATCGTTTGAGTGTTTGATTTATCATTTGTGTAGTTGTTTTGAAAGTTTGATTTATTATTTGATCTTTTTAGGCATTTAAATTTTCCTTTTAATTTTGTTAGAAAAAAACGTCCATACATATACATAATAGTTAAATACAAAATAACATACCACATGCGCTAAGTGTTTTTTTTGTAGAGCGAACTAAGTAATTGTGAGATGAAAATTCACATTAAAAGGCTTTCTGCAGCTGTGAAAAAGATAAACACAAATGAATAATAATTTCAAATGACATCAGCATTATTGCAGTATAGTATTTTGTTGTTGTTGTTAATAATAATGACAATGCTATTATTGGTGCTACTATTATTTTTGTTGTTTTTGTTAGGGTTAGAAATACCGCAACCTTTATTTTTTCAAGTGAGGAGGTCTGAGATTAACTCAACAAAGTAACAAGTTGGTAGAAGCTTTTTTGGGTGAACTTGCAAAGTTTTGCTCACAAAACTGATCTTTTTAACTTAATGAAGAAAATTTTAAGTTAGTAAACATTTTAAATGTAGTTGTACATTTTTACAGATTTTTGCCAAACAAACAAACAAACAAACAAACCCAAGTAATTTTAACTTTTTTCAAGTTGGATTTTTTACTGTGTGGAGATTCAAAGGAGAACTGAGATGTTTTTCTTTGTTCAGAACTGCTGGAATGAACAGAATGTTAAACATTCACTGTTTAGTTTTTTCACTTGCACGTTTCTAAAACACTCTTATAGTCTAACTCTGAATTGTTGAAGAGCTCATAGATTATATAACATTCAATAAATCTTAACTAATCTGAATTACCTGGTTAATATGTCTCATCAATGGGGGTGTTGAGAAGTGAAGTTTCACCAACTAATGTTGAGAGGAGTATGTGATATGAATGATCGCGGCTGGTCTTTCATCAACATTAGTAAACCAATTGGATTATTTCAAACTCTAGTATTAGTCCCTTATCTTTGTTTTTGAAGGATCCACCCTATCTCACCCTTTCCTTTTTTACCAGGGAGAGCTCTCGAGAACTACCTGATCTCGTACCCCCTTACATGCTCATTGACCAGGTGGGAGCCCCTCTCCTGGGACAGCATGCCAAACCTGCTATTATTATCAAGCAATATCTAAGTGTGATATCTTGAAATAAGCTGAATGTGTTAGCTGAACTTTAGCTTAATTATGAACTTTTTTTTATTAATATGCCTGGAGGTGGGGAATAATTAGTCAAAATGGTCATTAAACACCAATCATATGTGTTTCTGCTGCGCTCATGAATCAAATGGCCAAATCAGAAGTATTTGTACTTTGTATAAGTCTTTACAGACTGCAAAAAACGGGAAGTTGGAAGTAAATAATCTATTCATTTACTCAATAGGGAAGATCAATTGTGTAACTGAACTGTTCACATTCATTCAACTTTTCTTTTAAAAAATCAGAGATCAGAGTTGCAGTTATCAAATAGAAAATTTGCCAAAATCCATATTTAGCTGGGATGCTTAAAAGTTCTTTTCCTAATTAAAGTAATAACTTGTACCTTTGTGTTTTGGTCAAACGTCCTCCTTGCTTCTTATGCTTTGATTTAAAGATGGTAATGCAGTGCTTATAAAGCTCTGCAGCTACAAAACTTTGTAGCTGGTGGTTTTGATTCATGTCTAATACATTTTTCAGATTTTCATTCAAAACATTGATGGGGAAAAATAATGGAAACTCTTTGTATGTATTCTATTAGTTATATTCTAATTATCATTATTACAGGAACAAAAGAAATAATCAACAATATGTATTTTGTCACAATACACCAGCCCTACCCAGTTATAAAATCCTCTTTTTAATTTTTGACATTTCTTTAGCTTATGCAGTCTACTTTGCATATGAAATTGTTTTATAAAACCCTGTATCTACAAGCAGCACAATTAAACAATTTGTGTCAATGGTGCATGAAATTAGTCTGCCTCGACTCAACTTCCACTCCAAATTGTGTGTTAATTCTCATTTCCCAAAAGTAATAAATGATTATAGAAAAGATAAGTCAGCAGTTGTGTTGCCTCTGCACTATTGACAATGGGGTGTCTCAGCTGTGACGACAGCTATGGAGCAGCTTCATTTACATTAAAGGTTTACGTTTAAGAATGATTATGTTTACTCTGACTCCGCTAAACATAAGGTATTGCCATGTACTGAACTTTGAGTCTGCTATGCTGAATAAACTTCTTCATTGAGATCTTCAAGACATCCTCACAATTTTCTTACAATACTAATGCCAGATGCAGCTTGTTTCAACTTGAAATACTTGATTAAATTCAAGTTCAAGATAAGATACATTTAATGTCAAATATCTTTTAATTGCCCTCATGCAGTTCATGGGGTCTCAAAAAGTTAAAAAGTAAAATTACTTAAATATTAAAAAAGGTTTTAAAAGTCTTAGGGTTCTATTTTAATGATTTAGGTAAAAAAGCATTAAGACTGTGTCCGAATTCACTTTTGCTATTTTAAGGACGGAAAAATACAGTTTGCGCCATGGCGCATGGTCTAACAGGGCTGTGCTTATTCTCTTCATGAGTTATGAGTGTGTTTTAATCATAACGTGCATTAAACCAATCAAAGTCTCATCTCCTTTAAGAGTCAGTTGCGTCGCGCCATGGTGCATTCGCTATTTACATGGCGGACTTTGTAAGCTGAAAAACTGAACGCTTTAGTATCGAGAAAACAGTTAAACAGACCATCTGCAGTACGAGAATGAGCCTCCTCCATTCGGCCTCTTTACTTTCTCTTTACTTTACTTTTACTCTTTACTTTACTCCTTTACTTTCGTTAATGAGGCAACTGTGTTGTACGCACTCCACTGAAGACATCATTTGTTTGCTAAGAGCAAAGACATTTGTTTGCTAAGAGCAAAGATCTTTTCAAAACTATTTCTAAATTCAGTTTTAATTTCCAGCAAACGAATAAATGGACAATAATAACGAAGTGTAGTTAAAAACTGAGTTATATCCAAACACACTATTCTTATGCCCCATATGGTGATTCATACGTCTCCAAAACCTGACAGGTGGACAAATCAAAACTTGTTTTTATTAAAAAATATATAAATATACATATAATAAATAATACTCATAATAATAACATCATAATAAAAATTGTCATAAATAAACTAAAACACGCCCCCCGTGCATGAAGGTTATTGTTTTTGTTACATAATAGTTTTTTAAACATTTTAATCCTTTATTTTTTTTCATAGATTTCTGTTCATATGTAAATATATTTGTGAATTGCTGTACATCCTGTGTGTATTAAGTGCTCAAACCTGCATAGGCGCTCTGCGCTGGACTTTAGACCAGCTTTTAGTTGGTCAACGGTGTGGTCTATATCAGTTCCTCAAAATAGCAACACACCCATGAGTCCACAAAATGGCGCACATAGATTTACTATTTAAATGACGTGGCGCAAAACGTGAAAATTAGGGTTGCGCTGGTCTGAAAATAGCAACAAATCGCCAAACACGTCTTGCGCCTAATTGTGCTGGGTGTATGAGAGGGCCCTTAAATTCATTCGAAGGTCATTTTAAAATGGTGTTTTTTTACTATGTTCCAACAATCCATCTCAATAAAACTTCTATTTACCAATATGGTTTAATTAGCTTTCTTACAATAACATTTGTTTAACAGTTCATGTATTTATAACTACCTGGTGAGCTCACTGACATGGATAGACTGTTATGCATCGATTTAGGTTAATATAGTATATAAGAAAATTATACTGAATAAAAGTATATGTGTTCATAACTAGAGTGTGCTTGTTTTACACATTTAAAATATGTCTAAGAATTAACTACATTTAATTTTTTTTATGGGGCAAGTAAAAATAATTTCTACAGGCCATTAGAAAAAACTTTAGCAAGTCTGAAGTTTAATTCATACTAGTCTTAAAAATTCGTTTTAAATCTGACTTGGTGAAATCTGCAGAAACCCTGTCATAAATGAAGAAAATGCAGCTGGACATCAACTGCAGGCTGCAGATTATTTTCTGCTGATGATTCATAGTGTGTTGGAATGCTATGAATTTGACTTACTGCTGGAGCATTAGGCACCAGGTCGTTCTCATGTCGGCCAGTCTGCATGGCAGTATGCACACACACAGTCTCATAAATCGATGGCTCTTCCACTTGCCGTGGATATGGGAACCGCAGCACTATCAGATTTCCTTCGGTTGTAGGAGTGAAACAGAAAACAGGGTCACTATGCCACTGAAAAGCAGTGCTGATTTTGTAAATTAAAAGCGCACCACCAACCTGTCTCACTGCCTAGCAAGGGCTGATTGGCTAGGTGACTGCAAAAATCTTGTAGGGAAGGAAATTCATTGAAGCCAAAGCAATATCTGCCAAACTGCCGGCGGACATGAAAGTGTTTCACTGAATCCTTTGCTCTGAAAAAAGCGTGGAGATGAAAAACAAATCAGTCACAGAGATGTGAGATGGGCTTTGTGAGTCAGCTTCTGATTTATACCTTCCACAGCGGGAGTAACAATGTCATTTTGAAGATGCAAGACAGCAGTGAGCTTCACAACTGACGCTTACAAGAGAAAAGGGAACTGAAAAACTTGTAAACCAAAGAGTCTCAGAATTTAAGAGAAATGGAAAAAATGGGGCTAAAAGAAAAAGCACATTGTTTCATCGTTTGACTTTTTAAATGGCTTGCTTAATAAAAGGTCAAAAGAACATGAGACATTTAATGGTGACATCCTACATTGTTGCACAAAACAAAGTTCAGATACAGTGGGTACGGAAAGTATTCAGACCCCCGTAAATTCCTCTTCTTTTGTTATATTGCAACCGTTTGCTAAAATAATTCAAGTAATTTTTTTTTACGTTTTTTCAGATTTGTAAAACATTAAAAACTGAAATATTACATGGTCCTATAGTATTCAGACCCTTTGTGACACTCATATATTTAACTCAGGTGCTGTCCATTTCTTCTGATCATCCTTGAGATGGTTCTACACCTTTTGAGTGCAGCTGTGTTTGATTATACTGATTGGACTTGATTAGGTAAGCCATCTATCTACATATAGTAAGGACTTACAGCTCACAATGCATATCAGAGCAAATGAGAATCATGAGGTCAAAGGAATTCCTGAAGAGCTCAGAGGCAGAATTGTGGAAATTAAGGCACAGATCTGGCTGTAATTACAAAAAACAATTCTGCTGCACTAAAGGTTCCTAAGAGTACAGTGGCCTCATAGAGCCCTTCCTAGAGCTGGTCAAACAATCAGGGGTGAAGAGCCTTGGTGAGAGAGGTAAAGAAGAACCTAAAGATCACTGTGGCTGAGCATCAGAGATGCAGTCGGGAGATAGGGGAAAGTTGTAGAAAGTCAATCATCACTGCAGCCCTGAATAGTCAGGGCTCTATATAGAGTGGCCCGACAGAAGCCTCTCCTCTGTGCAAGACACTTAAAAAAACACCCAAATGACTCAAAGATAGAGAGAAATAATATTATCTGGCCTAATGAGACCAGGATAGAACTTTGTGGCCTTAATATTAAGCGGTTTGTGTGGAGCAAACCAGGCATTGCTCATCACCTGTCCAACACAGTACCAACAGTGAAGCATAGTGGTGGCAGCAACATGCCGTGGGGGTGTTTTTCAACTGCAGGGACAGGACGACTGGTTGTAATCATAGGAAAGATGAATGCAGCCAAGTACAGGGATATACTGGATGAAAACCTTCTCCAGAGTGACCTGACTGGGCTGAAGGTTTACTTTCCAACAAGACAATGACCCTAAGCACACAGCTAAATCAACGAAGGAGTGGCTTCACAACAACTCTGTGACTGTTCTTGAATAGCCCGGCCAGAGCCCTGACTTAAACCCATTTGAGCATCTTTGGAAAAACCTAAAATGGCTGTCCACTAACGTTTACCATCCAACCTGACAATTGGAGAGGATCTGCAAGGAGGAATGGCAGAGGATCCCCAAATCCAGGTGTGAAAAACTTGTTGCACCTTTCCCAAAAAGACTCATGACCGTATTAGATCAAAGGGTGCTTCTACTAAATACTGACCAACGTGTCTGAATACTTAGGACCATGTGATATTTCAGACTTTCTTTTTTAATAAATCTGCAAAAATGTCAAAATTCTGTGTTTTTCTGTCAATATGGGGTGCTGTGTGTACATTAATGAGGAAACGTAACTTAAATGATTTTAGCAAATGGCTGCAATTTAACAAAGAGTAAAAAAATGTAAGGGGGTCTATTTTAATTTTCAATATTTTCATACCCACTGTATGTTTAGCTGAAGATATTATACATGGTGTACATACACTACCATTTAAAAATTCGCTCAGTAATTTAAAAAAATTTGTTTCAAACTATGTCTTTATCAAATGAATGCCATTCTTGTGAATCAAATCAGGATTTCAACAAAAAAACAAAAAACAAATAAGCAGCAAAAATGTTTTCAAAATTGTTAATATGAAATGATGCTTAACGTCTGAGTGGAATCTAAATTTACAATGTTTATTTGGCTAGAGCACATTGCTACTGTTTAGGTGAACAATTAATCCGTGGAAATTAAACCACTGAATTTTTTTTTGTAATTTTCAGTTATTGTAATTTTCAGTCTGACTATTTACTTCCATGTTTGAAGTGGAGGTCCTTCTACTACCACAATATTATTAATCACGTGCCTCTAACCATGAGTTTGCTACAAGGGAATGATGTGCAACATGAAAGTCAATATCCCTATTCACTTTGATGTACTGTCCATGAGTGGCACGGTGGCTCAGTGGTTAACACTGTCGCCTCACAGCAAGAAGGTCACTGGTTCGAGTCCCAGCTGGACCAGTAGTCATTTCTGTGTGGAGTTCCATGTTCCTGTGGGTTTCCTCAAGGTGCTCAGGTTTCCCCCACAGTCCAAAGACAGGTGAATTGGGTAAACAAAATTGGCCTTAGTGTATGAGTGTATGTGTGGATGCAAGAATGTGTGGGTGTCACCCCAGTAACGTAAAACATATACCGGAATAGTTGGCGGTTCATTCCACTGTGGCGTCCCCTGATAAATAAGAGACTAAGCCAAAGGATAATGAATGAATGAATGTACATAAATATACTCAAATAAAACACATAGACTTTTAAGATCAAACCTACACATTAGAATGTATTTCATAACTGAATGTGTACAGACAAATACAGAGCCGCCCCATTCAAGCTCCAATAGATACTCTGAAATCTATATTATTGTTACTGTACTACAGTTTTGACACCAGCTGTAAAATCTGGACTGGACCATCCTGCTAATCAGAGCAGAACTGACTCATTTGAAACACTGAGAAATTTGTTGATGTGAAATAGATATTATAGTTTGTTTTTCACAATTTATTGGCACTTGTAATCCTCCAAAACAAAAATTAAATCGCTTTAAAAAGCACTATGTGGGACTTTACATGCTTCAAAAGATATTTTTTATTTACTAAAGGACAATATAACACGTTATATGTTTTCCCATGTACGCACGTATGCTGTTAAGGTAAATTTTATGTAGTTTGGCAGAACTTTTCCTTCATCATCTGAACTGAGGACACACAATGAAAATGTTGAAATATATTTTGTGCATACTGCACTTTTGTGTCAAAATGATTCAGATTAGGTGACATCCAAAGAGGACACTTCTTACCGTACAGACAAGGCGAAGCAGTCAACACCCTTGTTGCTGTTTCTGAGTAAAAAATTCCCATCTACCCCATTCGAAAGGAGAAGAGCTTCAGCTGCATGCCGGGACAAATCATAATGATACCAGCTACAGAGAAAGAAAGAGAGTGGTCATTTCAACACAAAAACTTACTGTAAGGTGTTATTTATGCCAGCATCCACATAACACAATATAACATTTCTCACACACACATACTGTACATCCATTCGTCTCTCAGTACATTCATACTTTAAAACCAGAGTAATTGTGCCTGAACGTGTGCCTGAATCGTCATTAAATAGTTCACTTTGATGAGCAAACAGTACAATAGTTGAAACAGAATATTTTATTTTTAAAGGTATAGTAAATGATAAATGATTGCGTATAAAGTATAAAAAACGTCCACATGTACCTTAATAAAACCTGCATCAACTGCTAGACTTGTCAAATCATTAACAATTTCAATAGTATCTTATTTGTTTTTTTGCATTGAGTATTAGTAGACTGTCTGCTTAATATCTGTTGATACTGCCCCATTCAATAGACATTTAACTGACTATAAGAAACTTTGCAAGTACATGTTAACTTACACTAACCCTAACCCTAACCTAACAGTCTACTTATAATCTGATGAGAATTAGTTGGCATGTAGATGCAATGTAACTTGAATTCAACAAACGGACCATCAAAATAAAGTGTGACCGAAATGATTTTCGCTGCCAGTACCAGACTGATCTCAATTCATGTGTTCATCTTAATTACTTTAATATATATGGATATTTTATGTATGGCTGTAAAAATTGTATTTGCTATTGATGACGTTTATTCGATTCTTGCTGTAATACAGAATCACCCTGTTCACAAATGATAAATTTTACAACAAATACTGCTAAAATATTAAAATGATTGACAAGAAAAATAAAATAATATTTGTTTGTTTGTTTGTTTATTGATATGTTCATTAATTGTATATTCAGCTGCACAGTGGTGCAGTGGCTAACATGTTCACCTCACAGCAAGAAGATCGCTGGTTCGAGTCTCACCTGGGTCAGTTGGCATTTCTGTGTGGAGTTTGCATGTTCTCCCCGTTTTCTTTGCGTGCTCCGGTTACCCCCACAAGTCCAAAGACATGCGGTATAGGTGAATTGGGTAAGCTGAATTATCCGTAATGTATGTGTGTGAATGAGTGTGTATGGATGTTTTCCAGGCATCTGCTGCGTAAAACATATGCTGGAAAAGTTGGCGGTTCATTCCACTGTGGTGACCCCAGATTAATAATGGGACTAAGCCAAAAAAATTTAATGAATGAATTGTACATTCGCATTAATACTATACAATTCTTGGTCAATTTAGTTAAATTTCAATGGAAAAGTAATTCTACAATAAAATCTTGTTTCAAGCATAAACTCTTATTTTTGTTCAGTGTCACAGAAAACACAATTTAATGTCTTCATTTTCCATCTCAAGCAATTATATCTTGATTTGAGGACATATACATTTTTCTTCTGGAAAGCAATGTTCTGAAGAAGATTTTTTTTTAAATTTGCAGCGAAATATTTAATGTCATGACCTTATAAATTTAAGCCTTTCTGCTCTGATTTTTGGCCTGAAATTGTCAAAGGGCCTTTTTAGGACACTGCAGAAAAAACTGCAGCAGCCTCTGCACTTATTTACAGACAAGACGATTCTCATGACCTAATTTGAAGAGAGCAAATCTGAAATTTTATTCTAATCTACTTTTCCCAGCATCCTATGTTTATGTGCCTTTTTCACTTTAAACTCAATAAAAAATAACCTATGAGTGACATTATTAAAAGTTAAATTACTGAACCTACACATAGAAGACTAAGAAAACATTTTTAAAAGAATGTTGAAAACAAAATAAGATGTTTCGTAGAAACCTGTAACCACTGACTTGCATATTTGTTTTAAAACTTAGAATACCAATGTTTAAACCAATGTTTCCAACAATCTTCAAACTATCTTTGAAAAAAACAAACAAACAAACAAACAAACAAACAAACAAACAACTTAAGCTGGTTTGAAAGAACTAAAGGGTGAGTAAATTATGGCAAATGTTTCTGTTTTGGTAATAACTAAACTCACTAGGCCTAACTAAACAGATGAATAAATAAATAAAAACATCCTAAATATAGTCATTCTTAAAGTAATATAAAATATGATGAAATTTATTTTTATTTTGTATAAAAGCATAATGGTTTATTTTTAATTTGCAGGGGTGACTTAACTCGGTCCTGGAGGGCAGATTTCCTGCAGAGTTTAGTTCCAACCCCAATTAGAAGCACCTGACCCACCCAATCAAGCTCTTTCCAGGTATACTAGAAACTTCCAGGCAGGTGTGCTGAAGGAAGTTGGAGTTAAACTATGCAGGACACCAGGACCGAGTTTGGGCAACTGGTTTATTTCTGTGTAATAACATAGCATTTAATGTGCTTATTGTTATCACGTGGAAAGTTTGAGAAATATTTCCTCGTTCTTTCACTCACGCGTCTGAACCTCAACAACAAATAACCTACAGGTGTAACTTTACAAAACAACCTTTACAAACCAATAACTGTATAATTACAAACACGACTGTGCCTTTCATGTTTTTGTTTTCCTCGTTTTTTCTTCACAGGTGCTCCAAGCTACTTTTACATAAATATAGGCTATCGAGGGATGAATCAAGGCAACACACCTGAAGGCGATTGAAACAAATTGAGGTAAAGTTGGTTTTATATTCGCACATTAGTTCATGTCTGAACACTTGTGACATGGTCTCTATATTGTTTATTTTGAATATTCGGTCTGAATAAACTGCATGCAAATATGACTTCAAAACAACACCATTAGTTCTATTTAACTGGGAACAATGTACTTTGATAATCATTGGCCGCTAATATGCAAAATTTAGCAAAGAATACTTTTCTGAAATTATATTAAGGAGAACGTCCAAATGTGGGGATAGAATCCAACTTTACCCCAATCCAAACAAGTTTAAGAGAAGTTAAAATAAGTCAACCGAGCGCGTACTATCCTGTATAATATTCTTATTATTTTATGAGTTTTGGTCAATGTTTGACAAAATAAATTTAGTTTCACCAGCTCACCTTACAGCTTCGAGCTCGTCGATGTCCTCGCTGCTCCGTGTTGAACTGACGCTCATGTTTAGAGAGAGAGAGAGAGAGAGTCAGTCAGTCTAATCTCAGATCAGGTCGAAGTCAAACAGTCTTTACGTACTGTAATGTTACAGTCAAAAGCGATAGCACAGGGAAGTCAGAGAGATCCGCCCACAGACTAATGTCATTATAAAATAGGGAAGCGTGAGCTGATTTGCACTTGTTTTCATGATACACTCACCACATCTCTTACAATTCTAACTTGCCTCATGATGACAAAACATGCATGTAATATTTGATCAACATAACTATATACAGTATGTTCACGATAGTAAAAAAACTATCATGTACTAACATCTTCACTTAACTTTGTTACACAGACAAAAACACAAACATAAGCATGTGAGAAACATACAGAAGATGCTCAGTGTCATTCATTCACAAGACTTATAAACACTATCATGGTGACAGACATAAAATTAATGCAATATATATTATTCATCAACATTAGATGTAACATAAATCTCCAACGTGCACAACTCAAGAGAAAAAAAGCCCCAAAAAGCATAAAAAGTGTCATGCAGGGAAATCTAGGAAAGACAATTTATGGTTAATAACTGTATATATTAAGGAAACTTACCGTTAAAAACCGGTATGGATTTTTACGTTTTTACTGTTAAAAATCACAGACATTTTTTACAGTGTACATTGTCTTGCCTCATATAGTGCTATATCACCACAAAAGTACAATTAGCAGTGGTGGAAAGAGTACTGAAAAATCATACTTACTGTAAAAGTACTATTACTTGCCTAAAAATGTAGCGCAAATATTGTGAATATTACTCAAACTATGAGTAAAAAGAAGCTCTTTAAAATGTACTCAAGAGTAGTTAGTAGTATTACCAGGGGCGTCCCCAGACCCAATTTAAAAATCTCCAGTGCCCCAGTAAATGCTTTGAGATGTGATTTACTTCATATGCAAAGTGTGTTTATTAAGAGTGGAAATCCCGGAATAAAGACGTTATTCTCTATGTGCAACTGAAGCAACGCTGGTGAAAGCAATGTGTTTAATCAAAAAGCAAACTGACGCATCAAGTCGACAAAACAAAAGTTTTAATATTATGAGGGTGATCTTACTGCCTCCTGATAGATTTTTTTGTATGAAGTAAAAAGGAGGGATGACGAGTCAGAGAGGTAAAAACTTAATAAACCTAATTCTCTGTCTAAGACAACAGATAATTCTATAAAACATCTTTTTTTTTGTATTCTATAGAACTATCTATAGAATTTCATTCAAATGAGATTATTATTCATGCAAAAGATTTCTTAAATGATCTGAGCATCACTCCAGTTGTGTCTTAACGTTGTTTTCCAGTTACATTTAGGATTAATTTCTGTTATTTATTTAGAATAATATTTTTATAATAACAATAATACTTTTATTTAGTTATAATAAATATTTTTTGGTAAAAAAAAAAATATATATATATGGGTTGCGCCAGTAGAGCTTTATGTCTAGCAACGCTAGTATTATGTTGTAAAAATCTGTTGCATTTACATGTAGATTGTGGATGTGTGTAAACGTAACATTCTGTAGTGCATTTAGTTATTGCCCAGCAGGCAGATAACATCATAAGATGTTAATATTAGGTTAGACTTAGGTTGTGGTGGCAGGTGACCAAAATTCAATGTTTAGGTAGTGTCTAAAGACAATGTTATTTTGATGTCCAATAACGATGTCAAATGACGTTGATATTTGGTTGATTTTATGTTGTGTTAGAAAGTGACCAAAATCCAACATCAAACCAACATCTTAAACCAGCTTCATATTGATGTCAAATACTGACATTTATTTGTCAGGCATGGCAACCAAAATCCAACGTCTGATAGACATCATAATGGAAACGTCCACACAACGTCGCGCTGTAACATCATTAGATGTTGATAATGGGTTGATTTAAGGTTGGCCTTTGGACATTGACGTCGTCTTGACGTTGGGTTCTGAGGTCAACCTAATTTCCAAACAAAATGCAACGTCCCTGTGACATTGGGGTACAATGTCAATCCGACTTCATGTTGACGTCTTGTGCCATTTCGGTCATCATACAGTAAAAAAAATCTCTGAATATCACTGAAAATCTCTGAATATCAGTGATGTGAGAAAAACTAAATGAATGCCTAACTCAACAGTCACTTTTACAGCTATATTTAAGCTTGTTTTTCCCCACAAAGAAATCCACATATGTGATCCTAGAAAAAAAAGCTTATTTATTAGAAATTGAGATTTATACCATCACCTTTTCATTGGTGTATGGCTTGTTATGATAGAACAATAATTGACCAAGATAAAATTACTTAGAAATCTGGAATCTGAGGGTTCAAATAAGTAAATACATGTAGAAAATTGCCTGAATTAAGTCTAAATCCAGATCCATTATGTACTCGACACATATTCTTAGTAGGCTACCTTTTCAATTAGATCCTAATTAGATATAATTTCACTAAATAGTTGCCTAACTAGCTCCTTATACATTGTATTTGTTAGATATAAAAATATTAGAGCTTCAATAGTAAATATTCTGAATATAAATATTCAGTCATTTGGCTAGCAAAAAATTTCAGATAAATAAATAAAAAAAAATTGCTATTGACTTGAGTTATTCATATTTGATTGTATGTATCCCAAATGTGATACTCGCACTACTGGTAGTTTTTATATACTAGTAATTATTAACTACTATGTAATGTACTTATAATAGTGCCTTTTAGTTTTTCCAGATAGTCATATAGAGTTTAATAAATACTAGCATTTCCCCACTTGAATACTGGTTCTTATGTGTTAGATAATACTTACTCATTAGGTATTTGTACCTATTAGTCAGTGAAAGTTCCTTAGTTCAATTAAAAATACACTAACACATAATACATTCAAATACTTACACTAACCGGCCACTTTATTAGGTACACCTGTCCAACTGCTCGTTAACGCAAATTTCTAATCAGCCAATGACATGGCAGCAACTCAATGCATGTAAGCATGTAGAAATGGTCTAGTTGATCTTCTGCAGTTCAAGCTGAGCATCAGAATGGGGAAGAAAGGTGATTTAAGTGACTTTGAATGTGGCTTGGTTGTTGGTGCCAGATGGGCTGGTCTGAGTATTGCAGAAATTGCTGATTTTCTGAAAATTTTATGCACAACCATCTCTAGGGTTTAGGGAGAATAGTCAGAAAAATAGAAAATATCCAGTGAGCGGCAGTTTTTTTGGGCACAAATGCTTTGTTCATGCCAGAGGTCAGAGGAGAATGGCCAGACTGGTTCGAGCTGATAGAAAGGCAACAGTAACTCAAATAACCACTCGTTACAACCGAGGAATGCAGAAGAGCATCTCTGAACGCACAACACGTCCAACCTTAAGTTGGATGGGCTACAGCAGCAGAAGACCACTCGGGGTGCCACTCCTGTCAGCTAAGAACAGGAAACTGAGGCTACATTTCGCACAATAGAACAATAGAACATTGAACGGACAATAGAAGATTGGAAAAACGTTGCCTGGTCTGATGAGTCTTGATTTCTGCTGTGACATTCGAATGATAGGGTCAGAATTTGGCGTCAACAACATGAAAGCATGGATCCATTCTGCCATGTATCAACAGTTCAGGCTGGTGCTGGTGGTGGTGGTGTAATGGTGTGGGGGAGATCTTGGCACACTTTGGGCCCATTAGAACCAATTGAGCATCGTGTCAACGCCACAGCATAGCTGAGTAGGCTAGGACAACATGCCATGTCATCAGGCGTGAATCATCTCAGACTGGTTTCTTAAACATGACAATGAGTTCACTGTACTCAAATGGCCTCCACAGTCAACATATATCAATCCAATAGGGCACCTTCAGGATGTGGTGGTACGGGAGATTCGCATCATGGATGTAAAGCAGACAAATCTGCAGCAACTGCGTGATGCTATCATGTCCATATGGACCAAAATCTCTGAGGAATATTTCCATTATCTTGTTGAATCTATGCCATGAAGGATTAGGGCAGTTCTGAAGGCAAAAGGGGGTCTAACCTGGTACTAGTAAGGTGTACCTAATAAAGTGGCCGGTGAGTGTATATTAAAAACATTTAGTGCAGGGGTGTCCAAACTCGGTCCTGGAGGGCCGGTGACCTGGAGAGATTATCTTCAACTTGCTTCAACACACCTGCCAGGAAGTGTCTATTGTATAAGTACAAATGTATTACACCAACACGAAGACTACCTGTTTGTATGTTCATACTCATCATGCTTTATTGCATATTTGACAAAAATTTTACATGGGATGTAAAATGACTATAAATAACGTTTCCAAGTCAATGACTTAAACGCATCTTAGATGATCATTCTGAATTAACAAATCACATTTTCAACATCCGAGCATTCACATTCTCTGCAGTATAAATACAACTTAAAAAAAAAAAAGTTTATCATTCTAGCTTTTATCATCAAATACTGAATGTGTCCATTTGCAGTTGTTCACTTTCAGACTGAACATAAACATAATCAAGGACCTTAAATACATTGAAAATAATGTATTAGTATAAAATTAATGAAAAGTCTTCAAATTAAAGGCCTCATGGTGTCCAAGCTCTCCGTTATTAGGTATTAAAACAGTAATTATGGACTTTGTTTATGCATATATTAGTGTTGAAGTGTGCAAGCTCATTTCTTTAAGGCCTATGCAGTCGTGAAGCTTTTTCACCCAACAATGAAGTGTTTAAGTTGGAGCACGATATCTTTGACACACCCTCACCGACAATTTACTCTTATAAGTTTCAGTGTGATTCTGGAGTGTGTGTGTTTAATTCTACAAGTGTCACAGGCACAGCCGTGTGAATTGTAAACAGTTCACTGCATATCTTTTGTCTCCAAAAGCCAGACTCTAAGAATCTAAATCGTTCTGCAATCCGTGGACGAGAATGAGTTTGTGAAGCAGTTCACATGTTCATTCTGAAAACACTCTTACTGGGCAGAGGAAAGCCAGCTCTGGATCCAAACAGGCCAGAGAATCTGCCAATTATTAAAGTGCAAGCATATATGGCCACTATTTAAATGAATGACCATGTTTGTATAATCAAAGGTGACTTCGTTATTGGTCACGAGAGAACGGCGCCTGCTTCAGCAGCACATTCTATTAAACTGGGGATGTCAGCGTTCACACTGAGGTTTTGCGGGACGGGTCTTGAGGACAAACTTTGAGCGGCTTTGTTCTCCTTCCACTTCTGTAAACTGGAGGAATAGTCTTGTGCAGAAAGTCTCTCTATTTTCTGTGCTTTTACAAGGTCAGATGGACAGATAGAGTTGGAAAAGGCACGAGACATCATCCTGTGACAGAGAAAGAAATAAAAAATATATTGCACCGTCATTAACAACCACACGTCTGCAATAAAGTTAGGCTAAAGTCAAATTTAATGGGTAGGTTACACAAATTTGAAAATATCCTCACCATTTACTCAGACTCAAGTGGTTTATGAATTTATGAACATGAAACAAGATATTATAAAGAACGTTGGAAAAAAGCAGCCATTGACTTGAAAAAAATTATACTATGGAAGTCAGTGGTTGGTTTTCCTCAGCTTTCTTCAGTATACTGTGCATACGGAAAATATTCATAGCGCTTCACTTTTTCCACAATTTTTTATGTTACAGCCTTATTCCAAAACGGAATAAATTCATTTATTTCCTCAAAATTCTACACACAGTACTCCATAATGGCAATGTAAAAAAAAGATTTTTTGAAATTGTTGCAAATTTATTAAAAATAAAAAAGCTGAAAAATCACATGTACAGAAGTGTTCACAGCCTTTGCCGTAAAGCTCTAAATTGAGCTCAGGTACATTCTGTTTCCACTGATCATTCTTGAGATGTTTCAGCAGCTTAATTCGAGTTCACCTGTGGTAAATTCAGCTGATTGAACATGATTTGAAAAGGCATACACACCTATGTAAGGTCCCAGGGTTGACAGTGCATGTCAAAGGACAAAACAAGCATGAAGACAAAGGAATTGTCTGTAGACCACAGAGACAGGATTGTCTTGAGGCACAAGGCTGGGGAAGGTTACAGAAAAATTTCTGCTGCTCTAAAAGTTCCAATGAGCACAGTGGCCTCCATCACTCCTAAGTGAAAGATGTTTGGACCCACCAGGACTCTTCCTAGAGCTGGCCGGCCATCTAAGCTGAGTGATCGGGGGAGAAGTGCCTTAGTCATGGAGGTGATCAATAACTCGATGGTCACTTCTTACAGGAGGACAACCATCTGTGCGGCAATCCAGCAATCAGGCCTGTATGCTAGAATGGCCAGACAAAGCCACTTTCCTCCTGGAATTTGCCAAAAAGCATCTTAAGGACTCTCAGACCATAGGAAATAAAATTCTCTGGTCTGATGAGACTAAAATTGAACTGTGAATGCCAGGTGTTACGTTTGGAAAAAAACAGGCACTGCTCATCACCAGGGTAATACCATCCTTACAGTGAAGCATGGTGGTGGCAGAATCATGCTGTGGGGATGTTTTTCAGCAGCATGAACTGGAAGACTAGTGAGGATAGAGGGAAAGATGAATGCAGCAATGTACAGAGACATCCTGAATGAAAACCTGCTTCAGAGTGCTCTTGACCTCAGACTGAGGTGACGGTTCATCTTCCAGCAGGACAATGACCCAAAGCACACAGCCAAAATATCAATGGAGTGGCTTCACAACAACTCGGTGAATGTCCTTGAGTGGCCCAGCCAGAGCCCAGACCTAAATCCTATTGAACATCTTTGGAGAGATCTGAAAATGGCTGTACACCGTCGCTTCCCATCCAACCTGATAGAGCTTGAGAGGTACTGCAAAGAGAGATGAGCAACAATTCCCAAAGACAGGTGTGCCAAGCTTGTGGCATCATATTAAAAAAGGCTGTAATTGCTGCCAAAGGTGCATCAAGTATTGAGCAAAGGCTGTGAATACTTATGTACATGTGATTTTTCAGTTTTTTTTTTTTTTTTATAAATTTGCAACAATTTCCATAAATCTTTTTTCACATTGTCATTATGGGGTATTATGTGGATAATTTTGAGGAAATAAATGAATTTGGCTGTAACATAAAAAATTTGGAAAAAGTGAAGCGCTATAAATACTTTCCAGATGCACTGTGTAATCCTTTGTGTTCAACCAAAGTAAGAAACTCAACCTGGTTTGGAACAAGTGAAGAATAAATAAATGATGACATCATATTCATATCTGAAAATGTCATCTCTTTAAGGACAGACAATTTGCTCTGCAGTTGTCATGGTAACATAAGTACAGATCTTATCTATTCAGTGCGGAAAGACTGAAAACTTGTTTGTCAAGGATACATTTCAGTAACATTTCTCAAATGACGGAGATGTACCACTGCTTTTTTAATCTCTAATCACTCCAAGTGTTATTCTGGTTCCTTCCTTTACCTTGAATGATGCATGTTGTGCTTTCTTAGAAAGTGGCAAAAACGAGAGTCGGCAAAAGTGTCAGGCTAAAATACACAACATGAATTTTGTCAAGATTTCTACCTTGCAGTCTGGAGAAATCTGCAGATTTTGATAAGAAATTCACAAAAATTTACCTTATGTTACATTACAACAGTAAAGGAATAGTTCACCCTAATATACAATCCTGTCATTATCTACTCATCCTCTACTTGTTAGAAACCTGTTTGAGTTTGTTCTGTTGAAAACAAAGGAAGACAAACTGGGGAAGAAAAACCGCCATTGACTTTCATAGTATTATTCCTAGTATGGATGGTAATGCTGCTTTTTTATAACATTCTTCAGAATATCCTGTTTTGTGTTTAACAGAAGAAAACATGCATTAAGGTTAAAGTTTAGGACCACTTGATTGTGAGTAAATAGTGAGACGTACTCCTTAAACAAATAATAATTTTAAAAACTTTCATTTTAATAGGAAACTGTTTGTTCATGCTTTTTGATAAGTGCTGCATTATCCGCTTAGTAAGTGTGCATGCGAAGTGGGATCTGGGAACAGACTCAACAAATTCTAATAATAAACATTTACAAAGCGATGTAATACTTTCGGAAATCATGATTGCAATATACATATATATCCATGCCTAATACCAGATGGCCAGAAATTGATAAATTTTTTATTAGTTGTTAAAATATTGGTGTCTGTGATGTAGCAAGTCCAGAGACTGATGTGTACATCATAATTTTATATAAAGTTCACTTTAATGTGTGATATGACTAAAAAGTGTCCATAAACAATTATTTTCTTAATTCAAATGAGTAGACCCAAAAACAGTATTCCATACGTCACGACCTAACAAGCGGACAAGTATGGAAACATACAATACTGCACTCGTGGTGCATTCTAATGTGAGCAGAATTGTAGATGTAGAAATGGAGTTCATTTGGAGCAGCCTTTATTGTAGCCATTATGAGCAGCTGAAAAAACACTGCATTATGAGCTGCTCATGGGTATAAAAACAGTGCAATGTTTCACTCTAAATTTACATTTAATTATTGTAAATAGCTTTTATAAGTTAACAAATCATTTAAATTAATCGGCCAGTCAAGTGTGTAAAGTCAGAAGTGAGTTTTTTTAAGTGCTACAGTGTTAATGTGACTGGTATGCGAGTAAACTGATTCCAGTATATGTGTCATACCTTGGCAGCAGGGCCAGGACTGTGGTAATCACGCATACTAAATAGTAGAGCGGCTCAGACATCATTTTTGTCTCAATGCCGTAAGGGTTTGTAGGAGAATTGCATGTGACACATGTAATGCTGAACAACAGGACAAACGCATAATAGAACAGGCCACTGAAGAGCAGCAATGAGGCATGTATCCAAGTCTGCAAAAAATCACACAAGATGAGCATTAGTTACAGTGGTACTGTTTGCAAATTGTGTATGCAAACGTATCTAAACAGCATTTGTTCGTGTGGTGTGCAATGGGCTGTATGCACAGCTAGTGTTTTTCAGCCAATGATGAACTTCTGGTGAGAGCTTTTATGTGACTATTTTCAATTTCATAAGGTTCCTTTTACAGCATCAATGTTGTAATGTAACTGAAATATAACCAGTTAAATAGACTTAAGCATTCATTTAGTTGTTCAAGCGTAAAAAGAGACGAAAGACTGTTTAAACGCAGGCGCCATCATTAGCATCAGGCCAGCACAGAAACTCTATTAAAAATACTGGGATTAAAATTAATTTCCATATTTTAAAGACATGGCACAAAACACAATTTAATGCAGTGCTTCTTGTTTGGTCTGAGGCCCACTTTATCGTGTCTCAGCCAGGGAGTGAAGATCACGGATTTTTTTGGCTGACTGAAATAAAAAGTCTGTGCATATACCCCATTTGGCTGAACTTAGTAAGTGGTTGATGAGAAAAACAAGCAATCAAAAGATATATTGTCTTTAATGTACAGTTGTTTAGGAATTAGTTTGGAGCAATACAATTTCACCATGGGTGAAGAAAGACGTCAGATTTACACTAGTGGTCAAGGGTTTTCCAATAACGACATGGTAACACTTTAATATGGTAAACACATTTACTATTATCTATACCTTTTGATTTAATAAACTCTTAAGCCATTATTTATTCATTAATAACTAGTAAGGTAGATGTTATAGCTGTTCGCTTCAGACATACTGTAGGATAAAGTTTAAAGATGTAAAACATGGTCATGCAGAGTAAGTGATAGGTGCTTTTTAAGTACTAATATACAGTTTATAATCGGGTTGCACGACATTGGAAAAAACTGACATTGCAATACTTATTTTTCCTGTGATATTGAGTACATTTTACCAGATGACTGGAAAAGCTCTATTTGTAAAAAAAAAAAAATCATGATTTAACACTGACTGTGATAATTTTGTAGCGGAGTGCATCTGCATAAAATACAATAAATCAATCAGAAGTATTGATAAATACAGTAAAGCAAAAATGCAAGTTAAATAAATTTTCTGGGAAATGATATAGAAGTAAAATAAAGTTTTCTGGAAGTCTAGCAATATTCAGGTACAAAAATTGAATAACCAAATGTCAAATATAACACAATTACAATTTATATCTTTTAAAGTTACAAACATAATAATTTCTTGTGGCTGAATGATTTACCTGGCTTGAAATGTTCACACAGTTACAAGCCCTAAAAACACTTGCAAATGACATATTTCAGTAACTTTACAATTTAATGAATGTTTTCAACTTTGGCTCCTCCTGGTCAACTATAATCTCGATTCGACATTGCAGATCCTGCGATGCGACTATTGCAGATGCAAACATTGCGATATCGATGCTAAAACGATACATTGTGCAGCTCTAGTTTATATGCAACTACTTTATATGCAACTACAGTTAAAAGTGAAAATGTTTCCACATACTTGCGTTACTAATTAAATTGAAAAAAAAAGACCTTTAAGCATGTTAACTTTGTATTTACCATTGATTATATTATATATTGATTATTACAGTAAAAATGCAGTAAAAACAGTAATATTGTGAAATAAAAATACAATTAAACATTTACTGCAATAAAAATCCAGTCTCCAGCGTAATATGATCTTCAGAAATCACAGATTTGTTGCTTAATCACTTTTTAAATTATATATTTAATTGCATAACAGATGATATTAACTAATCTGGGAAAAAGTAAATGATAATACATTTCCAAGACCAACTGTGACTGACTCACCAATGTGCGACTCTCTATGACTTGATGCAGGAGGATAATAAGGAGAGCAGAGCTATTGATTGGAGAGGCAAAGGAAAACACCCCAATATCAGACCCTGCATACGCCTGCATAGCATACAAAAACAACATGATGCGTTATATTTGAGTAATGGTCTGAACAGAACAGAATTACTTGAATGGTCAAGCAAAAATTACAAATACAAAACTGAAACAAATAACAAAACAAACTTAATGTACATTTACAATACTACAATCTTCAATTTAATTTAAAAACAATGCAATTAAAAGTTTCTTTCTTCCGTTGAAAACAAAGGAAGACGCACTGGAAAACAAACAATCAGCCATTGACTTCCATAGTATTTCTTGTTTCTAGATGCTTTTTTATATCATTCTTCAGAATATCCTGTTTTGTGTTCAATAGAAGAAAGACATTCATAAAAGTTAAAGGTATAGGGTCTTATACAAATACAAACTGAAACAAAAACAAAACAAACTTAATGTACATTTAAAATACTATAATCTTCATTTTAATTTGGGAATAATGCAAGTAAAATGCCAAAATTAACTGGTGTGACATCAGAAGTTCATTTCAGGAGTTTGAAACTGCTTGTACAAAAGTTAGCTTTTTTACTGGTAAGCACCTTTAATCTTTAGTTTAACCTATAATTAGTCAATACTGATTTTTGGACTTGTAGAGCTGCGCATCAATGGATTTGCTCTTCAGTGTTCACACTTTCAGCAGTGATAACTAATCTAAACTGAACTTCAACTCTGAAAACTGGACTGACACAGTTTCAACTTACTAGAACTTCTATGTTAGGCTGCTTTGACACAATCTACATAAAAGTGTTATAGAAATAAAGATGAATTGATTAAGTAACAGGTAGGTGTAGCTCTGAGGCTTGACCTACTCTGACATGGAATTATTCTCGGGTTCATTTTCCTTATTCGGTTTGATGAGATCAGACGTAACTAAAAACATTAACTTAAACAAAAGTGGTGCTTTTTAGTAGAAACTGTAGTGTAATTTTAGGTATAAACAATACTGGCACTCTAAATTTGCTTTAAAACAATCTACTGCATATAGACGTACGCAAAACATGCAAGTTAATTAGAGTGCTACACTTCAGAGCAACGGGAATTATTCATTATTATTTTAACTAATTAATGAATTAATGCAGACTTGTACTGTCCAATTTGTAATAGTCCTTTATAATGCACTCTTGTCAGACAGCACACTGCAGGATCTCAGCTGTCATAATGTCAGACAACAATCAAGACACGTCTAAAACTGACATACAAAAAGACTCATCTGAACTCGTCTATCTGTTATACACTATATTCTGAAATGGTACCATAATGTCAAACATATCTCAAAAATATATATAAAAATGTATTTACAGAATCTGTCAATAACTTTTATATGTATTTGTTGAGTATTTGCTCCATCGTAACATCTGAGCAAGACAGTTTGCTTTAGGGCCCTATCATACAGCTGGCGCAACAAGGCGCAAGACGTGTTTGGCACGATGTCTTGCTATTTTCAGACCAACGCAACCCTAATTATCCTGTTTTGTGCCACGTTGTTTAAATAGTAAATCCATTTGCGCCGCGTTGTGGACTCATGGGTGTGCCTGTCTAGAAAGGAAGTGTGTTAAGGCGCATTGCTATTTTGAGGAACTAAAATGTTACAAAAATTATCATTTTCTACATAAATATAAAAACTTCTACCTCCATGCCTTCATCTAGGGAGGATTTTTCAGTGTATTAATGACAATTTGTATTCGTATAATGTTATTATTTTTAGCAGTATTATTTATTATATGCAAATTTATATTTATTTTAATAAAAACAAACTTAGATTTGTCGACCTGTCAGGTTTTAGACCATATGGGGTATAAGAATAGGACGTGTGTTTGGATACAAGTCAGTTTTTGACCACACTTCGTTATTATTGTTTATTTATTTGTTTTCTGGAAACTAAAACTGAGTTTAGAAACAGTTTTGAAACAAATCTTTGCGCTTAACAAAAAAAATAAATATGTAGGCTAATGGATGTCATCAGTGGAGTGAGTTTCCATCATTTCCTTACTCCGCGAAAGTAAAGGAGTAAAGTAAAAAGTAAAATAAAGAGAAAGCAAATAGGTCGAATGGAGGAGGCTCATTCTTTATCCTTACGCTGCAGTTGTCTCACTAGTGAAGCATTCAGTTTTTCCATTTACAAAGTCCGCCATGTAAATAGCAAATGCGCCATGACTCTTAAAGTGAATGGGAGATGAGACTCTGACTATAAGGAGCAAAAAAAAAAGTATCTCAGGGCATTTAAATTAAGAATTTGACCGTGACTTACAAAGTAAGGTATGAAGAAACACACAAGGCTTTGGTAAAACGCATCGAGAATGTTCAGCCAAAAGGTTGATGGAAGATAGGCCTGAAAATCATATAAAAGTCATCAATATTTTCAAACCATATATAAAACACCTGATGAGCTGAATATGAAGACAGAAACACTTTGTGTGACAGAATGACCACCTGTGAATTTTGTCCAGACTTGTAGAGATCGGGCAGTTTTAGTAGCGTCTCTGCAGACACATCTTTATCCAGCACACCGTATACGAGTGGAGGGACGGAGGTGAAGAGCAGGTTGAAGAAAATTAGAACCCAAGAGTTGGTCATGGTGCTGCCTGAAAATCCACAGAAAAACTGGTACCAGAACAGCAGGTTCACATACATCTACATGAAAAGAGAGAGGAAAAGAAAAAGAGGAATGAGTGAGGACTGCAAGATAACGGCTGTGTGAGGAGCTGTGTAAATTTGTGCATTACTCACCACATTTTTGTAGAAGAAATAGAGGATCATGTTAGCCAAACGGGCATAGCACCAATGACCATGAACCAAAATCAGCTTTCTCAGGAACTTGAATCGAGAGATGGCAAAGTCACTGGACATCACTGCCTATATATGGACATAAAAAAATATACATGTATACAGTTAGAGAGGCTCTAATTATAATGGTAAATAAAAGGTTTTAAACTAGATTAGATTGTAAGGTGAAGTGTATTTTGTTTCTCTTTAAAATAAGAAATGAACCATGGATTGGGAATAGTACACATTTTAATTCAAATTAAACAAACAGATCGTCCTCAAAAAAGTGTTTAGTGAAAAATGTAAGTGGTTTCGAAAATAAAAGAACATAGTTTGAAAAATGTTTAAAAAATGGTACTCAGTACAAAAAATATTAAAGTTAATGGTAACCAACATTCTTCAAAATATCTTTTTTTGGGTTTAATTGAAGAATGAAACTCAAACAGTAAAACCCCAGTTTGGCAGTAAAATGTGATTTATTGAAATACAAATTTAACATTTAACATCTGGATAATTTTCTGAAGAAAATCAAAGTGGATTTTTCACTTGAATGAATTTTCTGCAACTACAAAGGAACAGAAATATTGTGTTGTTTGTTAGTTTAACTTAAAATATCTACAAATTTCCAGTTAATTTGAAAACTTCATACAGAAATGTAATTTAAACTGAATTTATGGATGTGCAGTAGAATTGCAGTGAAACATCAACATTATTGTATGCAACACATTTGTTTTTATCAAGAATTATGGTCAGAACACTAGTGTGGTTCAAGCTCAAATTAAAGCTTATAAAAGCTTTTTTATATAAACATCTAAAATGTCATAACCTCTTAAAGCCCAAAGTGTTTTTTAACATGCATTTTTATTTCTCTTTGCTATTTGGACTTACTGGAAACTAATTAGAATAAAAATCTAAGTATCATCTTTTGATACGATGTAATTTTAGAGAAAATTATGTCCATATATGTGGACTCGTGTTCCGAATTTACATAAAACACTTTTTCCTGAATTATTTTTAATGCATATATAACATGGATTTTTTTTTTTTGATCTTGCTTTGACTATCAGAGTAAAAACAACATTTATTTATAGTTAAAAATAGGATTTGGGACATTTCATATGCTGCAAAACAGTTGCAGGATGACACTGTATGTCTGTAACAAAATGTAAAACATTCAAAGCATTTTAAATACCAACTTAAGAGCTCAAATGTGCTGTCCACGTATGTGGACACTCAAGCCCTAGGAGGTTGATGAAGGTGGCATGGTGGCTCAGTGTTCAGCACTGTTGCCTCACAGCAAGAAAGTCGCTGGTTCAAGCCCTACCCGGGTCAAACTTTCTGTGTGGAGTTTTCATGTTCTTCCTGTGTTTGCGTGGGTTTCCTCAGGGTGCTCCGGTGCTATAGACATGCGCTATAGGTAAATTGAATAAGCTAAATTGGCTGTTATGTGTGTGTGAGTGTGGAAGTGTGTGGATGTTTCCCAGTGCTGGGTTGTGGCTGGAAGGGCATCCACTCCACTGAATAAAGAGATTAAGCCGAAGGAAAATTAATTAATTAATCTCCTAATAAAATAAGTTTAAAAGTTTATATGTTGGATTTTGCCTTTTCTTTTTAAAGTACAGTTGAAATCAGAATTTCCCAAATGATGGTTAACAGAGCAAGGAAATTTTCACAGTATGTCTGATAACATTTTTTTCTTCTGGAGAAAGTCTTGTTTGTTTTATTTCCGCTAGAATACAAGCAGTTTTACATAAAAAAAAAACAAAAAAACATTTTAATGTCAAAATTATTAGCCCCTTTAAGTTATATTTTTGTTGAAAGTCTCCAGAACAAACCACCTGCCTAGTTAACCTAATTAACCTAGTAAAGCCTTGAAATGTCACTTTAAGCTGTATAGAAGTGTCTTCAAAAATATCTAGTCAAATATTATTTACTGTCATCATGGCAAAGATAAAATAAATCAATTATTAGAAATGAGTTATTAAAACTATTATGTTTAGAAATGCGTTGAAAAAATCTGCTCTCTGTTAAACAGAAAATGTGGGAAAAAAATAAACGGGGGCTAATAATTCAGGAGGGTTTAATAATTCTGACTTCAACTGTAAGTAACACTTTAGTAATGGATGCATTAATATTTTCAATTAATCAGGGAGTCACAAAAATATGTATTGTGGATCACTCAAGAAATCAATTGGTTTTCTATAATGGTTCAATTACAGTAAATTAAATTCATCTTTATTCCTATAGTGCTTTTTATAACGTAGATTGTGAAAAAACAGCTTAATGTGGATAAAGAACAGTGACTAAAATAGCATAATATTATAATATGACAATAATACTAAATATTTCAGTGATTTCTGAAGGATTATATATTATAAAAGATATTATAATATTTCACAATTAGTTTTTATTGTATACTTGATTAAATAAATGCAGACTTGCTAAATAGAAGAGGTTCTTTCAAAAATGCGTCAGCAGTCTTACCAACTTCTGAACTGAAATTTGTCATAATTAGCCAAGATTAATAATACAATTACACATTTATACATCAATTTATACATCATCCTGTGGAATGTGGTCCATTCACCTCAAATTAACCATCATTAACTGCAAGGTATTGAATTCTTAAAGCGATAGTGCACCTAAATATCTAAATTTACTCACAGTTTATTCATTCTAATGTCTGATGAACACAAAAGAAGATATTTTGAAAAATGTTGGAAACCAGCAGCCATTGAATTAGTAAGAAAAGGAAATACTATGGTCTAAGTCAATACTAAGTCAATGATATTCTTCAAAATATCTTGTGTGGTGTTTAACAGAAGAAATAAAGTCAAAAAGATTTGTAAAAAGTGGAGGATGGGTAAACGACGTTTATATTATGAAACAAGTTTTCAGCTTGTACCTGCATGCCCTCCTGGCCTGAGATCCCAACGCCAACATCTGCCATCTGAATCATACTGACGTCATTAGCTCCATCACCTAAAAATCAGAATCACACATTTCGGTTTGTCCCACAATTTACACCACCAACCTGATTTCGCCAAGTAGGACATGTTCCTGGATCAACATCTATGTCAATCAATCAGAATTAAGGGATACATTTACCGTTTATGTTAAGTTTAGGCTTAAGGTTAGGTTTATGCACTTGTACATGAGTGTTATCCAACTATTATAATGAATAATTTACAGTTATTGTTGGGTTTAGGGGTAGGGAATATGCATGGATTACATTTTCAAACAAAAATGATGTCCCAGGATCAACATCGATGTTAATCCACAATAGCATCGTACTAGGCAAAACCATGACCTGCTAATTTACAATAATGCTCAACCTTCATTAGACCCCTCACTGTGCTCTCTCACCTATAGCCAGGGTCATAACCTCCAACTTGTCTCGGACCAGCCGAACCACTTGGCTCTTCTGCAGGGGAGTCGACCTGCAACAAATGACTGAGCGACAGCAACATGTGAGATCCAGAAACGCTCCCTGCAGCTCCTTCTGCAGAGCGTAGTCCAGCGTACGGCCATCGATGACCAGCACACAGTCAGAGCTACAGTCACCTTCAGGCTCGTCTGCCTTTGTGACCTGCTGGATCTCAAGCTGTAACTCCTGAAGTCGAGCCTCACACACTTCCTGAGAGACAAACAACACAGGGAGAAAACAACAAAAAATGTTTTCAAGTAATATAATTTATACAGTTGAAGTCAGAATTATTAGCCCTCCTGAATTATTAGGACCCCTGTACCCCAATTTCTAATTAACTGAGAGCAGATTTTTTTCAACACATTTCTAAACATAATAGTTTTAATAGCTCATTTTAATAACTCATCTTTTCCATGATGACAGTACATAATATTTGACTAAATATTTTTCAAGACACTTCTATACAGCTTAAAGTGACATTTAAAGGCTTAACTAGGTTAATTAGGATTACTAAGCAAGTTAGGGTAAATAGGCAAGTCATTAGCTATGTTTTGTTGTGAATCTCTCTATCTGGCTCATGGCACCAAAACTATTGTGAAAATTCTAAGACGAGCCAAAAACCAGGGAGAACTTTCGGGTATCTTTAAAGCAGAACCCTTTAATAAGAAGAACTCAGCGTCACTGTGGCATCATCAAAATAACTCTCTCTTAGTGTTGCAGACACTAGTTTAAATTCATTTTTACAGACATCGATACATGTGGGTGGAGACAGTCTAAAACAAAGCATGCAAATGAAGTGTTGTTGTCGGCAGGGTAAATTGTCTTTCCAGCCCCGATCTCATCAGCATATAAGTACCCATTCATGATATATTTTAGCATGAAAACAAAGTGTGCAAATGATGTTCTGGAGATACTGTAGAACGCGTCCGACCAGTTGACCAGCTTGAAAGTATTACCCAAAGACAAAAGAAGAGTCATTGAGACGATGCCTTTAGCATTTGCATCACTTTGGCACAGTCAGGAAACCAAGGGATTTTAAGGTCTCTATAAAGAAGAATAGAACTTTTTAGTTATATATAGATTATTGCCAATTTGGAACTAAATTATATAACTTTATATTCCCACAGTTTCCATCCAACCTTTTTTATGTGCATTCTGGATTTGCGCATAAAAAACATATGCGCATAACCGAGTATAAACTTTTTATTCGATATGAAAAGATGCATATAAATGGAAACATTTTTACCAAACAAATTCCAGTATGCGCATTAAAATAGTGATGTGATTTTGTTATAAGAGATCATGTGATGATAAAAATGTGTGAATGGACAAACCAGCAGGCTGAGCACACTGTAAAACATCTAAAATGTTGTTTTGGTCATTCTAAAATGCCTCAACCATTTCACTATTCATGTTATTGTCTTATCAATTGTTCATTACGTGTCGGCATGATCTTCTAAGGTGCAAGTCATTTATTGAATAAATAAAAGCAGCTTCTACCTCAGCAAATTCCGTCTTTACTGTTGATATTTGGCACCAGTTATTCAGGAAGTGATGATTTTGTTCTCTTATAAGATGGAAACACTGCTTTATTCGTACATCTTATGCGATATTCCAGTTTTGCACATAAATTTAATTTTATTCTTTGTATGGAAACATAGCTATTGCACACACGACTGTATGTTCTGTAGACATTCAAAAAAATATTGATTAAGAGGGCTAACAATGTTGACCTTTAAATGTTTTCTTTAAATGTTGACCTTTATTCCAGCCGAAATAAAGTATGTATGGGGGGGGGGTGACAGTGGAGATTTACAGACAAGAATGTCAGAGGAGCAGAGATAGGGGAAGGATCAGCAAAGGACCTTGAGCCAGGAATTGGACTCAGGTTGCCGTGAGCACCCAGGTGCTATGTGTTGAAGCACTAACCCCTAGGATATTGGCGCCGACGGCCGAAATAAAAAAAATTCCTTGCTTTGTAAAACAACATTGGAAAAATACTTGAAAAAAAAAAAAAAAAAAAAAAAAAAAAATCACAAGAGACCTCATCATTTTGACTTCAACTGTGTATAGAATAAAATATTAACCTATCATGAAACACACAGATGGTTACTTGAGCGCAATAAATAACATTAATATGATAAGTCCACATTTTGAAGCAATTACAGCAGCTTGTCTCTCTGGCATACTGCCAATATATTTCCTGAAACTTCATCATTAATGTTCTTCCGTGCCTCCTGCAACTGCATTTCTATGAATTCTGTGAAGAAACACGACTGAGTGACATAGACTTTGATCTTGGGCTAGCTTGTTTTTGGTAGGAAACAACTCAGTAAATTGTAAACAACTGATTCAAATGATCTATTCAGGGTGAGTCTCAAAATAAACACCTCACTGATTAAGAGGATCAGTTCAGAAAGAGTCTCCAGTAGACAACTTACTAACTCAAATGATTCATTCAGAGTGAATTTCAAAGTTAACAGCACACTGATTCAGAGGATCAGTTCAGAAAGATTCTCCAGTAAAACAACTCACTGATTCAGAGGATCAGTTCAGAAAGAGTTTCCAGTGAACAACTCACAGATTCAGAGGACAAGTTCAGAAAGAGTTTCTATTAAACAACTCACTGATTCAGAGGATCCATTCAGAAAGAGACTCCAGTATACAACTCACTGATTCAAATGTCTTTTTTCCAGAGTGAGTCTCCAGCAAACAACAATTCAATCAGAGTGAGTATCCACTCTTCGGTAATAAACTTACTGATTCAAATGATGCGTTCAAAATGAGTCTCCAATAAACAACTCACTGATTCAGATGATCCCTTCAGAACGAGTCTCCAGTAAACAACTCACTGACTCAAATGATCTGTTCAGAGTGAATCTCCAGTAAACAATTCATTTATTCAAATAATTTGTTCAGAACGAGACTCCAGCAAACAACTCACTAATTCAAATGATCCGTTCAGAGTGAATCTCCAGTAAACAACTCACTGAATGAAATTATTCTTGCAAAATCAATATTCATCAATAAGTACATTTATTACTTAAGTACATTCATGTACTTTGACCCAAGTATAATTGAAAAGGAGTAGTTTATACTTTAACTGGAACAATATTTTATTAGAGTATGTGTATGTCGTCCAGCACCGGTTTATACACCATAATGATGACTTTGCAAATATTTAATTTGTTTTATGGCTATGTAATTGCTTATTCAACCAAACCTCTTGTCCCTGTAGACTGCTCTTTATGTTATTGTTGATGTTCTGAAATAGGGACTTTTGACTACAATGAGGGACAATTGACTGTATTGTTATTATTTTTTTTGGTTCTGTTCACTTTCATAATTTAAAATATATATATTTTTAAAGCATCTCAAAAGTGAGTAAAACTGTCCTCTCATTGGTCAAAGTGCACCTGTTTATGTTCTTCTGTGTCATCCTTGAGCAGTTTATCTGTGGTTGTGGTGACACATATGCATAAAGGTATGTTGTCAACATTCCCGCTCAATCAGATAAATGGTATATAACATCTAAAATGCAGTTAAAGCAGGAATTAACATCATCAGGGCAGAATTCCTGCAAAAACATTGAAGAGCAATCGCACAACATTTTAAGATGAAGAGGGTGTTCTTTGATGTTCAACCGATAAATAATGCGCTCACTGACAGAATCAGACACTGCTACTTTTTATGTAACATGCATATTTCCTGTTTTGAATTATGATACCGCTTGGTTCACTGATTAATTGGGAGTTTTCTCACCTTAACTAAACCATCCTGACTTTAATTTACCAACTTTAAGAGTTCACACTGAGCTGATGATTGATTATAAAGCTTGTTTGGCATGCTGTCCCGGGAGAGAGCCTTAAGCTCATAAGATCCTCGAGCCCGGGGCTCCCTCCCGTTTGCAAGGCGAGAGGGGAGTTTGAGCTCAGGTAGATCTCGAGAACTCCCCTGCTGTAGTAGCTAATGAACAGATAGTGACTGCTCTTAAGTGATAACTACTTACTAGGAGCATGTCTATAGTGCCGATTTAAATTAGTCAATTAACTTAAGTTGCATGTTTTTGGACGGTGGGAGGAAACCGGGGAACCCGGGGGAAACCCACATGAGAACGGAGAGAACATGTAAACGTCGACTTGCTTGGTAAGGACTAGAACCAGCGAAGTGGAAAAGAGGAGGAGTAGGGTTGGAAGGGGGGATTCTTCAAAATGAAGATAGCTGTGAAATGGAACTCAGAGTATTTATAGTGGCTTAGGAATCATCTGATTGGTGTATCATAAATTGGATAATGCGGGACCAGCCGCAAGCAACCATAAGCACATGATCCTCTCGAAATTAGTTTATAAATAAACGGTACTTATTTAGACAATTCAAACACATTTTTAGAAATAATAAAACGCTCCAAATGAAAAAAGCTGTACGTACAAAAGAGCCCCAGTGCTGTTTTAATGAAAGTATATCTTTAAATGAATAGAAATCACCAAAACCAATGCAGATTGAAAAAGCAAACAGCTCCAGTCTGATTTATTAACATTAATGAATTTTAGATTTTTGCATTTGGCAGACGCAGAATTACTTAGAACCAAAGTACACACTGCTTTAGTATTCATGCAGTCTCGTTAAATTTAAAATTCTAAACTTGCCATTTCATTAAAGTTTTATTTTGTTTTGTGCTGTCAAGTAACTGCACTGAGTGGCTAATGCTATTTATACCAGCGTAAAAATACAGTTGTTGTTTTCCCAAATATTTTCTATAATGTAAAAGCAATAAATTTATGGAGTAAAATGCAAAACATGCAAACGATGATGGAGACACACGAGTATCAACTAAATTAAACAATTAGGTTTCATGCCTGTAATATTGCAATGTCAGTTGCTGAAGGAGACATCGATGCTGACTTCAAACACCCCCCCCCCCCCCCTCCTCTCCCCCGATGGCCTGCACTCACACTGTCTGCATTTTGCCTTCCGGACCCAAGCACACTTTTGTCATCGATGATGTGACTGTTCAGTTTTATAGGAAGAGAAGCATTCTCACTCAGAAAAGTGGAGATTTCTTTAGTTATATTGTTTTAGTCGTTTGGGATGCGGTGACACAGTCAAATAATTTGCCACAGACCCACAACTTTTGATGCTCATAAATGATCATAAAAGTCCTCGTGCTGCAGGTATTAGAAGGTTTGCTGAAGGTGCAGCTGTCGTGCAGTGAGGAGTTTGCATCTTTAATAAACTATGACAGTTTTCATTCATTGAACAGTAAGAAAGATTAATAAATCGATATGAAACAGTCACGTCTCATCTTCAGTTTCGGGATCACACTTTGCACTTACACTACAAGTGTACAGCGCCAAAAGCCCAACTGAATCTCTTACATCCGGGCCAGGGCCGGCCAACTAAACGATGTCTGAGCACAATTCGGAGCACTCACACTTTTCAAACGAACCAGGAAACGTGCCTGTGCACGGTTCGGATAGTATAGTGTGAGTACAGCCTCAGAGACTGAGGCTGAAGCAGAATTTATATTTATATTTACCATTAGCACACAACAAAGACACAAACATTTGGAAACCTTTGTACTGTATATACTTCACATGTCTTGCATTGCACTGGTGATGAATAGCCATTCTCAAGGAGCTGAGATGGTGAACACCAATGTGCCATTAAAACACATGCATTATTATGGTAGTAAGTTCCTAATTAGCACTTCTTGTGTGTATTGCCTCTTCTTGTTGAATCAGTGACTGCCTCCTCATTTGTAGGTCACATTAGACAGAAGTATCTGATAAATGAAATGTGAAAGTAAAAGTAATAAATGTTGGATAAAACCTAATAGACTCTCTAATATCTGTTGGTTTCAACTTATATTTTACAAATTTTTTTAATGTTCTGAGTAATGCTCTGTTCTCAAAATGTATTGTTGTGGAGTGAAGGAAAATATTATACATGTTTTACTGCTGGCAGCTAGCTCTCTGCAACTCAAATGGTCACCCACTGAAGCTAAGCAGGGCTGCGCCCGGTCAGTACCTGGATGGGAGACCACATGGGAAAGCTAGATTGCTGCTGGAAGTGGTGTTAGTGAGACTAGCAGGGGGCGCTGTGTGGGTCCTAATGCCCCCGTATAGTGAAGGGGACTCTATACTGCTCAGTGAGCAGACGTTAAACCGATGTCCTGACTCTCTGTGATTGTTAAAAATCCCAGGATGCCCTCTGTCCATTACAACCAAGCTTCCTAACCATCCCCATTTCATAATTGTCTCAATTCAACTCTCAACTCTTGTCTCCTCTCCACCAATAAGCTGGTGTGTGGTGTATCACTATGTGGTCTGGCGCAATATGCCTGCCGTCACGTCATCCAGTTAGATGCTGCACACTGGTGGTGGATGATCAGATTTTCACCAAAAATGTGTAAAGCGCTTTGAGTGTCCAGAAAATGCTATATAGATGTAATTATTATGCTTTATTTCAGGTTAAGAGTCACCTACTTGACAAATGTCATTCCAGTCTGATGTGTTTATTTATCAACAATGTAATTTAGACCTGGAACAAGTGGTCAGTTTGTTCAAATTATTTTATAAAATGATTATTTGTTTTTAAATGATTTCCTTTCAGTCTCCTTCATCCAACATGTCTATTTACCTTGCTGTCACAGTTGGCCATCAGTATGTGGTCTGTGGGTCTAAGGAGTTTGCAAGCAAAAGCAATATTGATAGCCGTCTCTTGTTTGTCCCCTGTAAGAACCCATACTTTGATCCCAGCTTCCTGCAAAGCCTCAATGGTCTCAGGCACTTCCTCCTGCAGGCGGTCTACAATACCCGTCGCCCCTGTAGGACAATAGTGAGTTAGCCTAAGACAAACAACATATAACATAACTCCATTGATGTCCCCATTGTTTTCATTTCTCACCCAATAACGTGAGATCAGTTTCCAGTCTCTCTGCAGATTCAAGCAGAAGCTCTTCTCTGTTTTCAATGCTGGTTTCAGCATACTCGTGTCTCTTCATCCAGGCTTCGTATTCCTGCTCTCCCAACACCTGTCAATGATATCCCAATGATTTCCATCAGAATTTTATATCACGTAAGAGACATTTTAATACATGCTGTGTATGCAAATAGACGATCATCCAAATAAGAGAAGTGAGAGTAAAAGTTGTACTTTTTTAGCAACACAGAGAGTGCGCAGTCCCTCTCTTGCATACTGGTCCAGGTGTCTCTGCGTCAGTTCCATAACCTCCCTGGAGAAATCATCTTCAGCTGCACACACACGCAGGCAAGGCAAAACAAATATTTATGGTTAAACAATGGGACAATATCGCATCCGAATGTTTAACAAGCATGACTGGGCAATAAAAGATAACGATAATAAATGCGAGTTAATTCTCCCTCAATAAAACAATCACCCATGTGCTGTGAATGTTCGAAGTAATGTTTATGCTCCAATGCGGAACTAAACAGCGCAGCTTTTTGCGTCATCATTGATGCAAACAAAACAGTTCAGAAGAGTTGGCGGAAGTCAATGATTTTGGATTATAATAAAATATAAAGACAGAAAGATTGTTGTTAAAAGCACATCAATCTGCTCTATAAACCCCCTGGTGGTGACATATGGGTTAGTTTTAAGACTATGGAAGCTTCAGAAAAAGGAAATACTACCCAACGCCAAAATACAGCTCTACAGAATACAGAATAAAATGTAAAACTACTTGGGGGGTACACACTCATACACTATGGACAATTTAGCTTACGCAATTCACTTACAGTTGAGGTGAGAATTATTAGCCCCCCTGTTTATTTTTTCCCCAATTTCTGTTTATCGGAAATACGATTTTTTTCAACACATTTCTAAACATAATAGTTTTAATAACTCATTTCTAATAACTGATTTATTTTATCTTTGCCATGAGGACAGTAAATAATATTTGACTAGATATTTTTCAATACACTTCTATACCGCTTAAAGCAACATTAAAAGGCTTAACTAGGTTAATTATGGTTAACTAGGCAGGTTAGGATAATTAGGCAAGTTATTGTATAACGATGGTTTTTTCTGTAGACTATCGACTACAGAAAAATACTGCAAAATATAGCTTAAAGGGGCTAATAATTTTGACCTTAAAGTGGATTTTAAAAAATTTTAAACTGCTTTTATTCTAACCGAAATAAACCAAATAAGACATTCCCCAGAAGAAAAAATATTATCAGGCATGCTGTGAAAATTTCCTTTCTCTATTAAACATTGTTTGGGAAATATTTAAAAAAGAAAAAAAGGGGGGCTAATAATTCTGACTTCAACAGTATACCACATGTTTTTGGACCGGCTGCCACTGTGCTGTCCCTATTTCATATTTAATGTAACCTTTGATATGTTTGTTTTATTGTTAAGCTACCTGTTTCAATAAGCTAACTGTTTCAATTTAAATGGTGTAAATTAGTCAGATTCAGTTTAAAATGTACATACTGCCACTTGACGTATAGAGGACAATTCAGAGACTTTGGTGAGCAAATCAAGACAAAAGCAGATTCTGCTTGACTAGTGTATTCAGCATTGAACTCCAACGTGTGATAAATGTGATTGTTTATGTTTTTAATGCAATAAGGTATAATAGAAAAGTTCTTAATTAATAGGATTCAAAGTAATGTTTTCCATTTATCTATAAATGTTATGAAATGAATTAGGAAATTACCCATGGCAACTTTAACGTTGGTACATTTATCTTCGGTCCACGGCTCTCAATGATATTTGGTTTTTGTCCCTTCATCCGAAAATGTTTGGGCACCCCTGATCTTCATGATTCTTGATTGTATTATGTTTCATTAGGTTTTTTAAATGAGTTTCTTGTTTTCTTCCTGGGAAGTTTAATTTACACTATCCTGCAAGATCCTCTTTTGATTTATAGCATTTATTGCATATCTGAACCGTTTTCCAACAGTGACTGGGTGGTTTGATAAAGTTCTGTTATGAAACTCTAGATGGTGCAGGTTTGGTAGGGCATTAAAGGGATAGTTCTACTTAAAATTTTGTCATAATTTACTCACACTTCCCTTTTTCAAACTGGTTTCTTTCTTCTGTTGAACACAACAAATATACACTGAAAAATGTTGCAAAACAGCAGCCACCAACTCCCAAAGTATTTTTTGTTCCTACTATGAATGCCAATGTCTGCTGATTGTCAACATTTTTAAGAATATCTTGTTTTTTGCTCAACAGAAGAAAATAATTGACAGAATTACTAAAAGTTTACACCACTTGAGTGAGTGAATGATGAGGACATTTTCATTTTTGGTGAACTATCTCTAAAGCACTTTGTTTTTTACATTGCTGACGCTGTTCAACCAAAAATTGTCAGAAGAGAACTGGAAAGTTAGAAGTCAGTTTGTTGTGAAGATGTTCCATCTAAGCTACACATATTAAAAAGCTTAAAGAGAATTAAAAGTCCTGCTCTAGCAAGACTCATCATATATAGCATAAACTGCAATGAGTTGTTCATCTCTTTCAAAGGGTGATGTTTTCATTAGCCATACAGAATCAAGTTAAACTGCTGGGTCTCATTTATAAATGTGGTGTACGCACAAAAACATGCAGAAAAGGGCAGACGCCACTTCCCATAAGTTGTGATTTATGAGAAACTAACTTGAACATAGAAGATTGTGCACTGCTGTAAGTAAACTCTAAGTTAACATATTTTACTTTTAATTAAATATTGACTTAATTAAACCACTTTAAATCCTCATACCAAAATGAATATTTATTCTAGCATACGTTCACGTTCACAAAAGTTTCTATGCAAAGTTTTATGAATGATAGCTCTGTTGTTTTATCATCATAACCAATGACTCATTCAAAAATATATAAGGGTTTACTCAATGATGTTTATAATTGATAATGTTCAATCTCAAATCACACCCTAAACCCTTCTGGTCTCCTCTGCGTCCACACTATCTTGGCATATTGCTGCTGTCAGGTAGAAGTCTAACCATTGAGGGCATATTCATATTCATCATATTCATCACAAAGGGGGAAAACCCTTCTGAAAGCTAAAATGGAGAATATGACACCTTACTCTCGTATATACCACAACGTGTGTCCAAGTACACATCAAGTGTGCCATTTGGAATTGGGTCAATCAGGTGTAGATAATCTACTAACAGCACAAGCAAAAACAGTTTAATAAATTAATTTAGGGGAGGTTTCATCTGGTTCCATAACTCAGAGCAAATATGCATCAGTTAAAATAATTTCCCCCTCTCTCTTATAGACTTAATTTCAGAATAGATTTAAAATATTATTACTTATCTATACAGTAAATCACTAAATGGTCTAAGACCTCAATACATTACAGATATGCTCACTGAATACAGATCACTCAGATCATTAAGATCAAGTAAATTAGAAATTCCAAGAGTTCAGTCAAAGCAGGGTGAATCGGCCCTCAGCTACTGTGCCGCCACTGCTGGAATCAGCTTCCAGAAATGATCAGATGTGCTCCAACATTTGGCACATTCAAATCAAGACATAAAACACATCTGTTTAGCTCTGCTTTTACTAAATAAGCACTGTGCTACGTATGACAGATCGCACTATTATGTCTCTCTTTAATTTTTGATTCATGTTTTAACACACTTTAATCAGTTTTTAATCATTTTTATTCTTTGTTTTTATTTCTTTTACTTGTTTCTTTTATTCTTGTTTATGTAAAGCACTTTGAATGACCATTGTGTATAAAATATGCTAATTGTGCTAATACACTTGCCTTGCCTTAATTTTACACATGTACACTTTTTTTGGCATTTGTTTCAAATTATAGGGTCAAAGAATAACTGTACAATTTAAATTTCATTATTATTAAATGCTTAATTAATTTTAAGCAAAAGTATACTGGTGTGACACCATTTTGAACCTAATCAGCCCAAAATGAAGTTTGTTTGGAACTTTAGGAGATCAAAACAGGCTTTCAGATTTTCAAAATGCATTGCTAATCTCTCTTTAATTAATGCAGAGCTTAGTTTTTAACAGCAGATGGTACTGCATGCTTTACAAACAGCCATACTCTGCTTGAATCCAATTTAAAAGGGCACCTATTTTACCCCTTTTACAAGATGTAAGATAAGCCTTTGGTGTCTCCAGAATGTGTCTGTTTCAGCTCAAAATACCCATTAGATTATTTATTATAGCCTCCAGAATCTGACCTTTTTGATGTCTGAGTACAATGTAGCTGTTTTTGTAACCTGTTGCTTTAAATGCAAATGAGCTACTTCTCCCCACCTATTGTTCCCATGTGCATGTCTGCTTCGCCTGAGTTATGTCAGATAAACAGCAGTTAGTGATAGAGACAGACACGAATTAAGCTGAAATACAGCTCATTAGTCAAAAATACCAGATAAGTTTATTTGATGTATTTGTGGTGGAGATTATTCAAGCCTTTCTGAAATGATGAGTCTCACACAAATGCAGTTTGCAGTACACACACACATGGTTTACTTGCACCATGCGGCTGTGGTGATTATTTCGGTTAAGAAATACATGGCGATTTTACTGTCTTTATTACAAACATGCAGTTTAAAAACGTTTTAAACTTATAAAATAATTATTAAGGAGCAGCTGATCACAGAGAGTTGTGAAACATGGCACCTGTCAATCAATTCGATGGGCAGGGAAAACTGCCCTTCTATGTCACAATGTGGTGGGCCTTAAAATCACTGGGATTTGGGTCCTATGTTAACGTCAGGAAATTTTATATAAAATTTTATACGTCAGGTTTATATCACTCCAATATGACATTGGACACACTATACCAACACACAGTTCTGTCCAAACAGCTTACAAAAGTTGATTTTCATCATAGGCACCCTTTAAACGAAATGCACAAGTGCTCTTCCTCGTCAGCATTTGAGTATACAGTTAAAAACTAGCCTACAGCGCCATCTGCTGTTAAAAACGAAGCTCAGAATCGATTCAAGAGAGAATAGTGATGCATTTTGAAAATTCTCGAATTCTCGTACAATTCTTTGCCACAGATCTAAGTATCATCATTAACAGATGACGTCATAACTGTTATTTTTCTTTCTTCGGTTGTTTATCTAAACCCCACTTATTGTGGGTGGTGTCAAGATGCTAGCTAAGAGTTTACCAGTGCAAGTATTACATTGAAAAAAATCTTTTTAGATTAAAGATCTTTACTTTGTATATTACCAGTATTACCTTAAACCTAACACTTGGTAACATCTAAAGTGCTGATGTTTTGGGGTTCTGTGATAAAAAATATTTTAGTAAAGCAAGATCATCACCTCACATACCTTGTTTAGCCAGCTCCATAATGACATTATCGGCTCCTTTTGTATAAACCACCACCTCTCCAGTGAGGGGATGGCGCACCACCACAGACATCCTCTTGCGGGCAGAATGAAATGGCAGTACGTGCAGCAGAGAGATAGACAGCGGCCCGGTGCCAGGAATGGCCACAAGGACTTGCTCTGGGGACCGGCCCAGCAGAGTGCACCCATATGCTTTTGCTGCTTGCACCAATGCCGCCTCATCGGGACTCTCCGCCTCATACAGTAACTCTTCTTCCTCATCTTCATCATCGCTCTCAGACTCATCTGCAGCGCTATCTTTGGCTTGTTTTTCATCCTCTGCATCCTCACCCCATGCCCCACTGGACGACAAAGCAGAAGTGATGAGAGCTGGCGGAGTGTCTGATGGGGTGCCAGAGAGTTTGGCAGGTGACTCTAAGGGTGTGACGGGGGTTTGTGGGTTGCTGTTTGGGAAGTAGGAAGCCGAACGCCCCCGGGTGAAGAGTTTTTTGGTTAGGCTAGGAGGAGTGTCTGTGTTTGGATTTGGTGAATGGGGAAAGCGGGGCAGACTCAGCTTCTGAAACATGGCCTTCATCTCCTCTAAAGAGCGCAGCGGGGTGCGAACCACAGGCATCTGAACCTAGTACAAAAGAGTATTATTGCTGCGCACAGAAATACACATACAAGTATCGCTTTACATCACGGATCACTATCACAAGCCATATACAGGGCTACACTGGATTTTTATGACTACACATAGACCCTTTATAAAAAGAACAGTAATTTCACTGCTTTGGTTTATTCACAAAGTTGGTGCTCTTGGTTCGCTTGTTCTGAAACAAATAAAAATAATACATTAACACTGGCTTACTTAGAGCTTGCATTGGCAGTTTTGAAAATTCCAAAACCAAAGACATAAGAAAAACTTAAAGTGACTTAAAGCAAGAGTGCTAATGAGGATGATTTTTAGGATGCTTTCCTAAAAAGAGTTTTAAATGTCCCCCAAAAATTGTGAGGAGTCACTCTAGTTACAAAAATGAATGAAACAGATGCTAGAATACCATTTGAATAATCCATATAATCGCATAAATCAAACATTATTCATTATTTCTTTAATTAAAGGCTAACAGCTATGTTTCTACCATTATACAAGCACCACTTCATGTCAAAAAGTGCATTTACATTTTCATTCAGACCAATACAGAGGTTAGAAAGGGTTAAGGAAAACTTAAAGTAACAGTTCACCATTTACTCGCACTCAATTGACCCTTTGCTAAGCCACACCTGAAAATCGCTACACACCAATCGTGGCTCAGCAACCATAGCTATGCGCAGGAGGTCTGTCATGCTTTCGAGTCACAAGCCAAAGCGTTGTGCATATGGATTGTGAAATCTGATACCCAGTATCCTAAAAGTTTGGACAGGGTGGTGGAGTTTTTTTCCCTTTCCAAAACCTAAAACCTAAGGGGAGAAATGCCAGCGTGGATCAAGCTGTGTGAGGGGTGCTAAAAGAGCGGAGTTAAGTTGGCTTTGTTTTCGATATTCCTAACACGGCAATAACTCACACACCTCTTACCATGAAAATATCTAAACTGTGTTTCCTACAAAAAAAATCCACTGGATATTATGAGCACTGCTTCGTTTAAGCCCTCGGAATAGCAGTAAGAGTGAGCACAATCCATTCATTTTTCCATCTGTTTCAAGCTACGGATATTTGAAACTACATATCAACAGAACAAAAGCAAGATGCAATCACAAACTGAGCACTTGCGATCAATATACTTCACCCGCAGCTGTTTTTCAGTCATTTATAACCCCCATGTCCATGTCAAAGCTACAATTCACAGATGTTTTCGTCTGTCTTTTGTAGATTTAGTCATTGGTGAAGACGTTATAGCGGGTTAGTGTCTGCTTTTATATTTGGCGTCGAAATTATATTCGCTGGTTGGAAAAATCTATTTGTTCACTTCTGCTATTCATACTTTGATTTGCATTTTAATGTATTTATTTTTTCCACTTAACTGCAGATTAGAATAGAAACGGTATAAAGAGCCCACAAACATATTGACAGTTATAGACACTGTACATTGTTATAGGTCAATGATGCTAATATTCGGCACAAATCCATCAATTTCCCCTTTCTGGCCTGTTCTTTCCATGAATGAAATATGTTGAAGCACTGTCCATGCGTGTTTCCTTGTCGGTTAGTAACGCTATATTTTATTGCACAACAATTAGTCTAAGGCTTTCTGGCTAAAAACAGGGAAATCACAGTTTAACTTGTTATTATTGGATTATTTTTAAATTTCACCTATCCAGCTGTGCATGAGCTGTGCATGAAGTTGTTGAATGATCAGTGTATGAGGCGGCTAGGCTAACCTAGCTTCAATTTTGATTCAATTATTTTAACTATTATCATTTGCGTATTATGTCATGAATATACTCCTGTAATGCATACTACAGTCATTTTTTTTGTCTGGCTTTCTTGGATATCTCACCTGTTCACCAAAAATGACTAATTATATCCCTTGGAATGTTTGACACCGGCGCACACTTATTGAAATAGACATGCCAGGCATGAAAGCTTGACAGGCGTAGCAAAAGTAACTAAGGATGGCAGGGCTTAGCGAAGGGTCAAGTGGTTCTAAACTTTTATGAATGTCTTTTTCCTGTTATTATTTCTAACATTTCTCTTTTTGTGTTCAACAGAGGAAAGAAACTCAAGCGGGTTTGGAAAGTAAGCAGGTAAATAAATGATGACATATTTTTCCTTTTTAGTTGGACTTTCCCTTTAAGTCAGGGATGTCCAAACTTTCCTGGAGGGCCGGTGTCCTGCATAGTTTAGCTCCAACTTTCTTCAACACACCTCCCTAGAAGTTTATAGAATACCTAGAAAGAGCTTGATTAGCTGGTTCAGGTGTGTTTAATTGGGGTTGGAACTAAAAAATGCAGGACACCGGCCCTCCAGGAATGAGTTTGGTCATCCCTGCTTTAAGGAAACTATCCCAAACTCCACAGCTTTTATGATGTATATTTTTCAACAGAACTTAACAAACATCCAAACCAATGCTGTGTGCTTGAACAAATTAACTAGCAATTTATTATAATTTTAAATAAATTTGCTACAATTTCAAAAAAAAAATGTTTTCACATTGTCATTATGGGGTATTGTGTGTAGAATTTTGAGGAAATAAATGATTTTAATCCATTTTGGAATAAGGCTGTAACATAAAAAAATGAATCAAATGGATAAAGCATTACAGAGCTCTGGGTTGCACAACTAAACCCTCTACAAGACGAGTCTTATGCTTAAGCACACAAACATACAGTAAATGGTAACAGGTCTGTTTCTGTCATTATACTGTACAAGCACCACGTCAAGGCAAAAAGTGCATTTACATTATCATTTAGACCAATACTAAGGTTAAAATGAGATTGTATGCATTATTATGCAAACTTAAAATAAGCATTTTATGTGTATTAAAAAAATCTAAATAAAATCACATTAAATTATTATTATTTTTATCTTTACACTGGTGTTGTTGCAATTAATAATAGGATAGTTCTTCCAAAACTGAAAACTCTGTCATCTTCATACTCACTCTTTATTTGATGTTGAACACAAAAGAAAATATATTGAAGCAAGCTGGGAACCTGCAACCATTGACTTCCACAGTACTTGCTTTTCCTACTATAGATGTCATTTACCGGTTTTCAGCATTCTTCAATATATCTTCTTTGTGTTCAACAGAAAAAAATACTTTTCTTTCCTTAATTTCCTATCTGCTTGTTTTTTTTTCTTTGTAGCAGTTACAGTACATCAAAGGATATGACCCCTCTTTTAGTTTACCCAACTGCAACTTCCTGAGGAACACAGTTCTTTTGGTTGGGTCACACCTATGAGTTTCAGTAGACCATTTAGATCTTTAGGTCTTGTTTACATATGAAAGAGAAAGAGATGGTGTTAAAGAAAGTTAAATTAGGGGTCTCTTAAAAATAGTTGGAAACTACCGCTCTAAAATATGTTGAGATGTGTAACATCATGTCCCAACTACACACGACACAATGTTATGCTGGGATCAGTGATAAAAGCTATATTTCTCTGTTATAAGTTGCTTTACAGTTGCTTTATTTTTAGAAAATGTTTCTATTTCTGCGACATCATGGCTGGAACAACAGCATAAGCTACTATGACAAAGATTATGGGCTTTATTCAGTGTTAAATGTTACAACTGTGAGTCAGAAGCATATTTTAAGTGACATTTATAGCTACACTAAAAGTGCCAGCAGATAGTTTAACTTTGATATAAAAAAAAGGAAATATGAAATGCAAAACTTTTATTAATATTAAGGAGGTTTAACATTTATTTATTAGATTATAAGCCTGTCTATTTCATTAGGAGGGCAGAGCACTATTCTCTGGTATTTAAATGTTTCTGTCATGTCACATCTGATGCAGACAGGCATATTAATTGTTGCTGGAATCTTGCCACTTGCTGTTTGGACATGGTGTAAACATGGTGGATGATTCATCACAATTTCAATACTATAGCTGAACATCAGGAAATATATGTATCATACCACATGTCTTGGCTGAGAGGGTGAAGAAACGACTACGGTGTTGCAGACTGTCAGAGCAAGAAAGAAGTCCAGGATAAGTGAGATTTCAGAAGCGTCCGGCTGGAGAGGAGAACGCATGGGAGATGACAGTGTGCTGAGCTTCACATGAAGCTGAGGGTCTGGAACAACAGCACACTCCTGAGGAGAAAACCACAATTAAATCGATCACGTTCTCCTCTCTCTGCTTACCATACTTTTTTACTCTACTGTCCTGTCAAATTAAAGGTATAAAACCCCCTAAAAATTTATATTGAAAAAATATAGGCTAATATATGTTTACTTATATTATAGACAATGCCCTAGCCATTATTTTAATCAAAAGAGAGATGTAGACTTGTTATTCAAGCATAAAAGGAACAGTCTTCAAATATTGATAGTTCTGTGAGTTTTCTTGGCTATGTTTGGGATCATTGTCCTGCTGAAATGTCCACCCTGATTTAATCTTCATCATCTGGTAATGTAGGTGTTGAGACTGAAGTAGCTAATATTCATTAACACTGACAAGAGGCAGGGTTGCTTTCTAATTACTGAGAGATTTTAGCTGCTGTCTGGTCTTTTCATGTCTTTTTACACCTTCTTTTCGTCATGTGTTCAATACTTTTTTCCTCTTTGTCATTTAATTTTATTAAACACAACTTAATTTATAAACAAACTAGTTTGGTTTTCTTTGTATTTGTGAATTACTTTGGTTGTTACTGACATCTGGTGAAAATTTCAAGTTAACAGCACCTTCAAAAATAATTTGTCTTTTTTCAACCCACTGTATTCGTTTTTGCAAAATTTCCACGTTTCCATTAAGGGCTATTTTGAATTCATAATTTCAATTTGCATAATTTGAAGGGTAATGGAAATACTTTGGGCCTGTTTGTCTGTGTAGCTATAATATTAATAGATGACTAATACAGAGAGTAATAAAGCAATAAAGACATGGGAAGGTACACCTGCACAGAGAATGTCTCTTCTCACCATGGTGCTGCTGAAGGCTCCGGTTGCGTGTCGGCGGAGCGTGTCGTGGACTGAGTGTGTGTCAGACTCGGCTGTGAGGGTATTGAGGGAAACCGAACTGCGATTGCAGCTGAGTGATTTACAGCTCAGAGATTTCTTGCTAGTGCGTGACCTCAGGGTGAGAGAGCGATCGATATCCCCACAGGCCTGATCCTCATACTGTTCCAGAGATACCGCTGATGAGTAACACACACACACACACACACACAGACATGAGCGTGAGACTATTATAACAGAAATCCTTCACCATTCATATCTGATATACACCAGATCACTAGTGCAGGGGTTTCTAAACGCCCTGAAAAATAATGATCTTTCTAAAATATAATCTACTTGTGAATGGATATATAGGAAATTAAACATAACTATTGGTAAATGTTTAAAATGTAATAATGTATGATTATTTTAAATCATAATGATAAGTTTGACATTGTCAATAACAGTTTCAAGGGTAATGGAAACACTTGATGTGTTTGTGTGTCTGTGTAACTAAGTAATAAATTAATAAACACATGGGAAAGTACACCTGCAACACAGAATGTTTTGAATATTTTATATTATAATGGGTGTTGCACATTGAAATTGGAATGTCAAACTTAATATAACTAATAAAAAAAAATTATAAACTATTACAAGAACACAAATTTTTAACACATTTACCAAGAGTTGTGATTATAGTATGATATTAACAACCACAATTAACTATGCAACTGAATGTTTTAAATCATATTGTTAAATTTGACATTGTCAATATCAGTTTAAAGGGTAATGGAAACGCTTGATGTGTTTGTTCATCTGTGCAACTAAAATATTAGTAGATGACTAAAATAGAGCGTGATAAAGTAATAAAGACATGAGAAAGTACACATGCACCACGGAAAGTTTTGAATATGTTGTACTATAATGGGGGTTGCACACATTGAAATTATGTCAAACTGAACAATCATATAAAATGTTAATAAATTATTACAAGAATAATAATTGTAAACACATTTACCAAGAGTTGCGATTGTAGTATCACATTAACAACCACAATGAACAGTGCAATTAATTATTTTTAATCATGTTAAGTTTGACATTCTTCAAAATCGTTTTGTAACATATTTGACCAATAATCACATCATAAACCTTTAAGGGAAACTTGGAGAAATTGTGATTGAATAAATAAACAATGACAATGTTCAAATGACAATGAATAAATCAGTTATTCAATTCAATCAATCTGATTAATCAATTTATGAATGTTAAGTTTGAGAGCAGAAAAAAACATTCTGTTATAACTTTAAATCAACTACATTTTGTAAATGCATTAAAATGTATATTCAAATCAATCAATAAATAAAACCAAATATTCCATAATTTATGCATCTTCCAATTTATGAATGAATTGATCAATTCATGAAAGTCAAGCTCAAAAGCATGTAAAAACATCTTTAACATTAAACACGATTATAGCTTCTTCATGAAAATCAACTACAAAATTGGGTAAATGGGTTAATATTACTGTTAAAATAACTATTTGTTTACTTGCGCATCTAAACATGGTAAGTTTGACTAACCTAATTTACATAATTTAATACGTTAAAATTATTAATATGAAAACAAACAAACAATTAAATATTCATCTATTTATATAATAGATTGTTAAATCAAATACTATTAAAAGTATGCATCCTGAAACTACACATTTATAATGCATGTAGTCACTGACATTATCTTCAGCAGCTATGGCTCTAAAACTCTAATGGTGGATGGCTGCTTCTCACTCAGGGCTGTCTATGCTAATGAAGGTGAGTAATGGGTGGGAATTTCCCCCTCTGATGACATGTACAAAGGAAGAATGTCAATCAAAGTGTTTCTGCAGACTGTTTTTTAATCAAGAGTGACTATAAAAAATATAGAATTAATTCGTTTTTACCATCTGAGGTTGGCTATATTCACACACTGCATAATAGGTCCCCTTTAGAGGAAAACAATTATCCTTTTTCTTCAGAAATGGCACATGCACAGGATCAGTGTGATGTATTTGAATGCTGTTGTGAAGCACACTGACCGTTCTCATGGTGTGGATACTCTGTTCCTGCAACGGTGCAGCGGCGGAACAGCATGCGGTTCTCAGTGAGGGTCCCTGTCTTGTCGGAGAACAGGTACTGGATCTGCCCCAGATCTTCTGTTATGTTCAATGCTCTGCACTGCACTCCAGTGTCCAATACTGGGTTATACAGATCTAAATCATTCTGAATAAAATAAATCTGTCCCAGCTTCACTATCTCTATCGACACATAGAGGGAGATGGGAATCAGCACCTAAAACACAGAGAAAAATGTACATACTTCAATAAGCTTATAAATGACACAAGACTGGTTTTGTGGTCCAGGGTCACATTTCTAATATTTTAAAGCGTTTTAGTTACTTCACTCCCTTAGTCCAGACTGAAACATAGAGGGGACAGAGCTTTCGGTGTGGCAGGTATGCGTTTATGCAACACTTTTTACATTTATTCAGTTGTTTCTCTTATCTCTATATTTTTATAATATGTCTCTATATTTTACTCTGTCTTATGTACAGCAATACTAAGAATAAATATATAATAAAATAATAAATAAAAAATATTGGGGTGAATAATGCTTTTATGTTCTAATGTTTTATTTTTTATTTGAATTATGTATTAATAATTAAAGTTGACTAAGATTAATACATGGAATGTCTTGCTCACTCATATAGTTAACTAATGCTAACAATCTCAACTTTGCCGTAAAGTTGCATTTGCATAATATATGGGTAGTTAAAAACTTTTTTCTAAAACACTACTTTTGAAGCTTTTTATTGTATTTTGTCTGATGTTTGAGAAACATAAGGGGTCATTAACTTTTAATTATTTTACTATTTTCTTTTTTTACTGAACTGTACCGTCAAAATGTCCAATAGTGTGACATTTACAACAAAAAACTACTTTTAATAATATACAAATAGTGTGAGAGCGATTCATCTTCATTGTTGAACACTTCGTATAGAGTTTCATATAGAGATACTTATTTTATATGAAATTATGAATAATATTATTTCTCAATGGACTTGATGGACATTTCCAACAAAGGGGCACTAAAGCCTGTCACACTAAAGCCTGATTTATACTTGATGCATTTGCTGGTTCACATTAGCCGTGTGCTCTTAATCGATGTCGTGGGTGCGAGTTACATGATTTCGGCTGGCGGAGCGCACAAATTTCAGCGCATTTAATTTGAGTTGAATATGAAACACTTTGAAGAGATTTTCTCTGAAAAAGGTACGCTTGTACAGACATCTTTATGATCCGTCCATGCATGATCATGGGATAATCAGATGACCAATATTTATTGGCTAGAAACAGCTGTGGGAACGGAGGAATGTTTTTGTTAAAAAGTTTAGAAAAACTTGAAGGATAAGTTTGTTAAAACCAAAAAGAGAGGCCGTGCATGGCAAAAGTGGAGACCCAGTTGGTTTTAATAAACAATGACAGAATATGTTCTTCCACCATTCATAGGTTTAACACTGATGTATATATTACAAATTTAAATTTAAAACGATTTAATAGTTACAAAACTAAAATGAAGTAACAAATTATTTCTTTGATAACTAGAAAAGAATATTTGAACCATTCGGTTTACAATATCCTGATGCCTCTTTTTAGGTTTTTATTGGTGATAATTTTCAGGAACATTGGACCATTGTTGCCTTTTTAGCATATCCGCAGAGGACACAAACTAGTCAGTGAATTGTGGGGCGGGTTAAATCAAAAAAAAAAAAAAAAAAGTCTGTATTTTTTTAGTAAGAGTACTTTTTTTGCTTTTATTCTTGCCATAATAAAAATATATTTATAGAGCAACTCATGTTCTGTTGTCATTGATACTTAACTTTAATAAGTAGAACTGTCCAAGATATGAACAAAAGCAAGTGATGCATTAAAGTTTGATTAAAAAAAAATCTTGAATGGTTATAAAAATCTTTATAATCATTAAAATAATTTATACAAAAATAATAAAATAATTTATTTAAAAATCTTGAATGATATTAATGATTTGATGTAGTTCCGGAAAAATCCTACTTCTGTTTATCTGTCTGACTTTAAAGTGGGTTTCATTTTAAAGAACGACGAACGCGTCACGTATAAAAGCCTCGTCCATTTCGTGAGGTGCACACGCAGTCAGTGGAGGTCCATGATGTGACAGCAGGCGAATTTATATAAATCAGCCTTAAAGGATGACAAAACCTCATTTTATAGTGGTTCAAAAAACAAATGTAAGAAAATTCTGAGACAAAATTTTGCACATCATGGGCTTCAGTCGCATCATCTTGAGTTCTAAAACTAATTAAAGTTTTCAGTGGAATTGCCTATTTAAAATGACCATACAGTGTCACACCACACTTTGAAAGGATTTTATCTCGACTAGATTATTGTAATGCCCTCTATGTGGATATTAGCCATGTCTCTTTTACTCGTCTGCAGATGGTGCAGAATGCTGCTGCTTGTTTGCTGACAGGGACACGCAAATAGGAGCACATTACACCCATATTGTTTTCTTTGTATTGGCTTCCTGTACAGTTTAAGATTGTAGTATTGGTGTTTAAATGCCTAAATGAACTAGCACCAAGTTACTTGTCTTCATTAATTCAATTGTACACTCAAACAAGGGCACTTAGATGTGCTGATCGGCTACTTTTGGCTATTCCACGCACAAGGTTAAAAGCCAGGGAGGACCGTGCCTTTGCAGTGGTGGTCCCCAAACTCTGGAATAATTTGCTTCTCCATGTTAGGCAGGCCACAACCCTTTCTGTTTTTAAATCTAGTTTTAAAACCCAGTTTTACTCTTTGGCTTTTAATACCATATGAGAGTCTCATGTCTGTTGTATTTGTCCTTTGTTTTAGATGGTGTATGTGTGTACAGCACATTGGTAAGCACTTGTTGTTTTTAAAAAGTGCTTTATAAATAAACATTGACTTGACACCAGAGGACACGTTTCCAGTGGATGAAAAAAATGGCCATTTACTAAAATAGCCACTTTAAAAAAGTCTAAGGTATCATTAATTGTATTTTTAATTTATGAGATGTAATATATTGAGAATGTCACACCATGGGGCCATTTTGAGACTTGGCTCAATAATGTAAAAAATATAATAACAAAGCAACATTTATAACAAGCAGTCCAAGAAATGTTTAACCATTTACAGCATTTCAAATGATGACAATACTAATTACATTCATTTTTGTCATGTGTGACTATTATGAGTGATTGTTGTGGTGTAGTGTGTGTGGTGTTTTTCTTTCTTTCTTTCTTTCTTTATCTCTGTCTCTCTCTCTCGCTTTCTTTCATTCTGTTTCATTATTCGCAGGTGCATTGCGGATTAAGGCGGATCGTGATTGGTGCTTGGATTGGCGGTGGCTGTATTTAAAACCTCAAAGAGCATGGATTCAGCGGCTCCCCTCTCTCTCTCTAGATTCCCCGCTCGTTAATTCTCTGTGGAGATGTTACTTGAGCAAAGAAAATGAGTTATTGTTGCTGATGTCTCTTATATGACGTGTTGTGAGATGCCGATGTGAAGTTGTATATTCTAACCGGAGGAACCCAGTTTTCTGTCTACATGTCGATCTTGGAGCATGGTCGGGAGGTTTGGTGCCTTCAGTTTATTATTTTCGTTTTCTCCTGTGTTGTTAGTAGGAAGGTAAGTTTTTCTGCATTTTATTTTCTTATTTATTTTCCAGGGAAGTTTTCTCTAATTTAGTTAGTTTGGTTTATTGTCAATTGTCAACAACCCCTCCCAATGTTATTTTGCTTCTTATTTTCTGTAAACAGATCATATTTTTCATGGTTAATTCTCAGTGGTTTGTGTTTTGGTTTATATTTTGGGGAGAGGGAGCGCGGGGGCACCAGGAATTATATTTTTAATCCCTGTTATCTTGTTACATTTTGGTTAAACTTCTTTTTGATTAAGGATTTTTATTTTAATTCGTAATAATTGGGGGCTCGTCCGGGATATGAACCCGGGTCCTCTCGCAATAGTCCCGGGTCAATGCAGGTCAATGCAGTCACAAAGCCCGATTCATTCCCACTGCCACATATGGAAGACTGCATAGATCAACTCGGTCCTGCCAGATTCATAACAAAATTAGATCTTCTTAGGGATTGTGGCAAGTGGAAAATGCAATTTCATGACAACCTTAACAACCCAGCATGATGTTTGTGACAATGTCAGATATTACTCACTATAACTCACCTGCAGAACAATGATCATAGTCCAGAACATGTAAAAGGCCGCTAGTGCAGGGTGTGTGTTATCAGGAATCATGAAGATGGGATCCTCCAGCTCGCTCAACCAAAGACCGTGACCTAAACATCACAACCACATATTCACTAAACCCAAGGAAAGTTTATTCAAGTTTAAAAGCTGTCTGTGATTGACCGTGACACTGACCGATAGCAGCAATAAAGCACATGAGCAGCAGTAAAGCAACGCTCCAGAGGACGTCCATGTTGAGTCTGCGCTCCAGTTTACTTCTTTTATAGCGTGGCCCGCTGTTATTCTGCATCGCTTTTGTTTCATGACCTGCAGACACACACATATAAGCTCTTTTATTGCTCTTTATCTTTTAACAATAGTCTTATATCATATCTGAATTTGATCCCCGAGCACGAAGATGGGAAAGTGACCTGCATAGACCACAATGCCGATAACAGTCTCAGTGTTTCTCACAGTGCAGCTCCTCAGCAGCAGGTTTTCACTGTGAAGCCCAACACGAACTTTACCCGGATGCTCCCTGTGTATACGTCAAACAAAATATCACCATTGTGCTCGACAGAGAGTCTCGGGCTTCGTGTTTATCATTTACAAAAGCAGGTTATGGTTTACTCACATGAAGCCTCGGAAACGTCGCAGGTCATTGTTGGGATTTTCACACTCAATGCGGCTGCTGAAGTTTTCTGGAACAAATTCGGATCCCTAAGGGAGATCACATGGGCATAGACTTTAAACTAAATTTGCTCAATGAGGGCTTTCACAAAAATATTAATGCTAAACCATGTAAAAAGTGATTATGAAATCAAAAATTGACCACTGGTATTTTTTTATGGAACACTGCAGTACATATTATTAAAAATATAATTGTATTTCTTAATTTATGTGTCCCCAATTTTTCAATAAAATAAATTTCAATCTCTCTAAAAAAGTCTATTTTTCTTCTCTTATATGATGTATTTACTCCGGGTTTCTACAGGTTTCATCAAGTCAAATTTAAGATATAAGACAATTATAAAGGAAATTTCAGACTTACTCAAGGCTAAACGCTTCTCTAAGTTTTTTTAAGTTAAAACATTAAAAAAAATTCAAAGCAAATGTTATTGTAAGGAAGATAGTTAAACAATATAGCTAAATAATTAAAAGTATTGGTAAAAATACTTTTGTTAAAACTTTTATTGAGATGGAATATTAGTTATTGGATTAGTGTTTCTCCGATTGGGTATAGATTTACAAAGACCTAGGAAAATTAAGACCTTTTTAAAATGATTTAAGACTTGCAACACAATATTTCAGTGAATTTAAGACTTTTTAAGTCCCCACGGATACCCTGTTACTAGTGAGGGCTAGCAAACAACAACAATCCGATCATTTCCAAAAGAGAAAAATCAAGATTCGCTTGTTTAAAAAGCTGTTTCTTTCAGATGTCCATCGCAATAGGGAAGATTTTTGCAATTTTTGTTTTATGTTGACTTTTAGAATTTCAGCAATTATTAAAACTTTTTATCTCAAAACCTTATTTCTCATTTTCATAAAGACCACCCTACTTTGTGCCTCACACAAAAAAATCATCTTCTACATTATACATTACATTTAATTAAAGAAATAAACAGATTTAAAGGCAAGAAACACTGACCTTTAAAAATATAACAAATAAGCAAGTCTCATCTGACTGTAAATCACACACTATCTAAACTGTATTGAGACAATAAATTAAAAACAATCGTTTAACTAGTTCTAAGTCACTTTATAAGTACGTAATGCATACTTGTGATTATAAATATAAATATAGCTGAAAGCAGCAATTAAGGGGCCAGGCTGTTCTGAGTCAGAATGCCCAAAGCAGTCCAGAGGCAGAACGAGCACATTTGTTGATGCTGAAGAAGAATAATAATTATAAGAACGCTAATGGAAACAATAGGTACCTACGTAGCTTCGCTGCTATATATATATATATATATATATATATATATATATATATATATATACATAAATTGCAAACATAGTTTAGTTTAATCCTTTGAATCTAACAGTATTTAAAACAGAAGAAAGACTGAAATTGAAGTACACTGTAAAAAAGTTGAGTTTCACACAATCGATTTGTGTTAGGACAACATGAAGGAAATAAGTTAGTTTTTATAAATGTGAGTGAAATGTAAAACAATTAATCTGTCCCCCCAAAAAACTCAAGAATTTTGTTGTTTCATGTAATTTTAAATAAGTAGTTTGAAGAAACAGCAAACTTCATTTTCTGAGTATATAAAACAAAGCAAAAAATTTTAGCTGCATTTATTATAATCAACTTTTTAATGAAAAAAGTCAGGTCTTAAGTGAAACTGAAAGTAGCAGCCTATGTGAAGTGCACTACACAAACACACATTCAGCATGTTAACTAAATTAATAACTAAAAAAAAAGACACTTAGTTAAATAGGCAGCAGAACATTTTAAATAATCAGAAATGTTTCTTTTAGTCTGTAAAATATGGATCATTTATAGTGCTAAAGATGCTTACCTGGTGTGTCAGGTCGCGGACCACCTGCCTCTGTTTAAGGTTGGTTTCTCCATCCAGGTTGGCCGTCTCGATGTGACACACTCCGTTCGAATCAGATGAGTGCAACAGCACCATATCAGCAGGTATGATCTCATTACAGCAGAGACGAACCAAATCACCAACACACACCTCTGCCCAGCGACGCTCCACATATCTCTGCTGCTTCCTTCAAGACAAACACATAACAGAATTCAGCTACTCATATTTGAGACATTATGTAAAATGTGGACATAAACAGCTCTACAGAAAACATTCTGACTGTTCACCAAGGATGCAAGCATGACAGCCATGAAAAAAATTCGACATTTCTCAAAAGTAAATTCAATAAAAGGATATCTTGAATATTAGAAATTTCATCAAATATACAGTGATTAAATGTTAAATGATGATGGAAAGTGGTCAACTTTATAGTTAGTATGACTTTACTTTTGTTAGTTTAAGGGTCTGGTGAAGTGCTTTGATTATGCGGATTATTCGATGCTTGCTGTAATCTCAACTGAAACACAAAGACTGGGCAGGACATATAGTAGCAAACTATAGCAAACAAAAAAAACAGCCAATAGCATTTGTTTTATAACAGCTCTGCCAGTGAGAGTAGTTGAGATCAATCGCATCAAATGAAAAGCAAATGAGAAGCGCCTTGAAGGGACTGGGGAATGTCAGAAGATTTGATTGGTCCAAAGATTTGATGAGAAACTGAAGTATAAGGTGATGTCAAAAAATTGTTGGTCCATTTAGGTGGACTTGATAAATTGTAAGTTTTGGATGTTTATACCTTATAAATGCAATTTTTGTCACTGTTTAGAAGCACAGTAGGCAATAGATAGTCTCAAGATTAACACATTGATGCTAACATCTATACATCTTTATTTTTATTTCACACGCTTTTCAATGTCTATTTAAAGACAATTTTGCAATGTAAAATCTCAGTGTTATTTTAAAGCAGAGCTTCAGCCTTTAGTAACTGACACTATTAATACAAATACAAACAGAAAAAGATACCTAAACTAAACTTTGTAGATGCATTTTACAAATACAGCTGTTAAATGCTGTGTTTTCCCCATACATTTTAGTGTTTGTGTCCTGTTTATTTTATTAGCGCTAATTTTATATGAAAAATATAGATAAAAATGATTTACAATTGAGCCACTAAAATGTCATTCAGTGAACAATAGTTAATATAGAAAAGAGAAAAAAAAAATAAAAATCACAATATTCAATCATAATTTGATGACATAAAGGACCTCTATTTTAATGATCTAGGCGCAAAGTCTAAAGCGAATGATGCAAAAGCATTATGAGCGTGTCCGAATCCCCTTTTGCTATTTTAAGGACGGAAAAATACGCTCTGCTCATGTGCATGGTCTAACAGGGCTGTGCTTATTCTCTTAATGAGTTACAGGTGTGTTTTGAGCATAACCTGCACATTCCTTTTAAGAGTCAGTTGTGTCGCGCCATGGCACAGTTGCTATTTACATGAAAAACGTATCATCCTCCTGCGCGAGTATAAAGAACGAGCCTCCTCCATTCAGCCTCTTTACTTTCTTTTTCTCTTTACTTTTACTCTTTACTTTACTCCTTAACTTTTGTGGATAAGAGAACAGCATAAACTCACTCCACTGAGGACATCCATTAGCCTACATATTTAGTTTAGTTTGTTAAGAGCAAAAATTTGTTTCAAAACTATTTCTAAATTCAGTTCTAATTTCTAGTGTGGTCAAAAAACTGAGTTCTATCCAAACACACGCCCTATTCTTTTGCCCCATACAGTGACGCCTTATTGTACCCGGTGTATGATAGGGCCCTAAGACTAAGCACAGGTCAGAATAAGTATGGCATTTCATGCATTTACATATCTTGATATATTGTGCTTAATAAAGACAACTATTTATTTTCACATTCTTTTTTTAAAAGATCAGAGTTATTTGCATTTAAAATGCTTTATGTTTTTTAATAAGTACAGGTCAGAATATGACATTTCATGCATTTACATATCTTGATATATGCTTTCATTTATTTAAAACATCATGCATGAATACACTTTCTATCTATTACAGAATGCATTTAAATTCAATTTCATGCAAACACAAAAAAGGAGAAGTTACATAAATTCTCAGAAGGGTTTATTTTGTGATAATGATTGGCTAAATATTATCAGCATAAAAAAAAATGTTGGAATCTGTTTGCCAGGACCAACAAATGCAGTTTAAATTATTTGATGTTTGACTGCATGACTGACAAATGCAATCCGAATCCCTAAAAACTCTTCTATTATTAGTAAAAACAGCCCTCGCAGTATTGATGCCACTGAAAACCGGTCTTTCCAGTAATATAACTGGCTATTTGCAGAACCATTATGAAACAAAACAAAAAAATGTTCAAGCTATACCTGCCGCATCGCACATGACAAAAACATATACTCATTTCCAATGTCGCATTGTTTCTGTGCATTGATGTGCGACTTGACTTGAGCACAAAACCCATACAAATTCTAATATTACAGCTTTATGCCTACTGAGCTGAACACATGAGCTTCAATGCCATAGTAATCAAGCAAACGCTGCGCTTCAAGTTCACCCATAGCAACAGCGCCATAACAGTAAAACTAATATGACCCCCTGCGGCAAGACAATCACAGGGGAGCCTTTTAAAATGGAGCCACATTAACAGCTTAGTTACAGCCAGATGTCAGATAATTCAACATTGTGGTATAATATTTGTCAGGACATTAGAGCAGGAAAGCAAAATATAAACACTGAAATGCTGTCTATAGTAGCAACATGTGACAGACCCAAAACTATTCAGGCTATTTTGTTTACAGCAAAAGCATTGGAGTTATTATAAGTTTTTGCTTTATTTTTGTGTTATCACACTTTGAAAAAAATGACATTTATTTGATATTTGCACATACAGTACCATTTTTGTAAATTTGCACCACAGTTTTAACATATACAACTAAAATTATTGTTTTTTATTGTTGTTTAAATTAAACAGGTAAGATGTCCAATAAATCAGTAAACTGAAACTTCAGACGTTTTAAATGCCATATTCATATTTGGGGTGCGTTTCTGAAAACCATCGTTAGCCAACTATGGTCACAAGTTGTGTCGTTACAAACATAGTTTATTGATTTGGCATTTCCAAAATCCATCGTTCCAATGAACATTCGCAAACTACTATGCTTGCAACTACACCTCTGGAGCTGTAGTTAGAAACATAGTTCCTGGCTGTGCTCTATTCCTAGTTATCCCCTATGCCCTATTCTTTCAGAATATTCTAATATTTAAACTTGGAATGGTTTTTTTTAAAGCATTAAAGTTATCTCCTTTAGGTGTAATTTGCTTTCAAAGTGTTTTTACAGTTCTGTTTTAGCGATCTTCATGTTTACAATTGCGTTCCCTTGCACATTGAAAATATCATTTTGAACGCAGCCGTGGCTCATGATGAAAGCTATAGGTGACCTATTATTTAACAGTGGAATTTATGTTCTGTCTCCAAAGCTTGTTAAAACAAAACACATAGCATGCGTTAATCGTTTAAATTTATAGTAAGTTATTTATTAAGTATCTGTACTCTAGGCTATATGACAAGGGTCTGCTGGTTAGAACATTTCTGCAGTGGTTTGCATGCGTCAAATTGTAAAAGTAGACCTTTCAAAAAAATAAAATAAATAAACAATATCCTACTTAATAATAATAATAATAATAATAATAATAATAATTAAAATAAGGATTTTTTCATTTCCTAATAAATAATAAATATTACATTTCATTTCTTAATAAACAGCCTCATTATTTATTTATTTATTTATTTCTTTATTTATATGATCTATATATAATATTAGAATAAGTGTTAGCTTTTGTAAGAGATTTTATGTTTATTTAGAATAGAATATGTAATGTTCTCAATATCTGTAAAAAAACATAGGCCATATATGTTCCATTTACATATATTTCAATTAATATGGAAAATGAGTGCATGTTATTACCAAAAGACAATATAATATAAACAATATAATTTTCACAAAGAAATTATGGGGTTTTTCTCTAAAGAAGTTGTTACCACCCAGTTTAGAGTATCATTATTGGCGTTTTACGTTATAACTAACATGGTTCAAATGATGGATCTGCGACAGAGAAACTATGGGTTTTGGGAATCACTCGTCACTACATCATTCTTTTCCCAAACGATGCATCGTACTATGATAGTTCAGCCGTGAGTTATGTTGTTGTTTGGGAAACGCACCCCTGTATTCCATTAATAAATCCAATGTTACAATCTCATACATCTACATATTACACTTACATTTTGCTTGTTGCTAGCCATAAATTAGCAATGTTCATAATTTTAATTGATTGTGTGCCATTTTTTACAAATGAACAAGATTTATTCTGAAGTTTATTGTAAACTATTTGAATAAATGCTTTTTAAAATATGATATGATCAAGCACTGGATTCTTATTGGTTTCATTTAGTAACCAATATGACAAACATGCACATTAAATGAGTTATTTCCCACCAAGCAATTTAAAAGACAATCTAATAGCCATCCAAACAATGGCATCTTGGCTAAAACAAGGCTAAATTTGGGCTCTCACAGACACCTACCAATAGTCCAAAAATAGACAGGAATGACACTTGTGAAGCCTGTTTAATTAGTCTATTTGATGACTAGGCTATTTTGGGACTATTGCTAGATGTTTATTACATTTTTACTGACGGACCAAATTTAATGTTTTAGCCAAGATTTTTACATTTGATTGGCTATTACTTACTTGCAGGGCCGTTTATATCAAAGTTGATATTTAGCTGCACCATGTTGGTGTTTCGTAACATCTAATTTTCACGAGGTGGGTCGTTAGCCCAACGCTCAACCCCCAACCTGGAGGACCAGGACATACACTACGAACAATTTAGCTTACCCAATTCACCTATATCCACAGCCGGCCCTCCCGGCTAACTAAGCCGCTGGTTAGGGCCCCGCCACCACTAGGGGGCCCCCACAACCCACTAGCGGTGCAAGGCGTTTCCTTGCTGAAATCATTTTTATTTGCATTTTACAATTATTTTCATTGACGGTGCATTAGTACTTAAATATTTATACATTTTCACTTAAGATAAATTTTTTACGATCTTATAGAATCTTCAATCTGTTTGCTAAATTAATAGAATGTGTTTTAAACACTCCAGAGGGATGCAAAGTAGGAATCACTGGTCCCATTATTAAAGATTAATTCTTCATTTTTGAAGCTGTTAGTTGACACAAACAGTGCTGTTTTAAAATGTACAAACCATTCAGACAGTAGAAGAAATCAGGCTTTACTTTTCTGTTTCATTGATTGTATTTAAAAAGCAATAAAATCAATAAAATATTGTCAGCTAAATTGCAATGGCAATACTCTACTATTTAGAGCAAGGTCGGGCCCCAAAATTATTCTGCTTAGGGACCCCAAATGTACAGGGCCGGCACTGCCTACCCACATTTCTTTGGATTTGTGGGGGAAACCGGAGCACCTGGAGGAAACCCACGCAAACACAGGGAGAACATACAAACTCCACACAGAAATGTCAACTGACCCAGTTGGTACTCGAACCAGCAAACTTATTGCTATGAGACGACAGCGCTACCTAGGGTTGCACGACTTACCGGTACTATGGTAGTATCCCGATACACTGTACTTTGTAAATGGTAGAATAGTCATTAACGGTCTATCTACAATACATAAAGTTGCATGTGGAAAAAGTCACTAAAATGCTCACACATTTGTGCAACAATGGACCATTTTATTTTAATAGTCTGTGGAGCCCTTTAAGGTTGCACGTTTTCTGATGTTTTCTGACATTTCGAACACACATCTGAATCAGTTCATTTGTGTTCCTGTCAATATGATTACAACTGTGACAATCTCTTAAAATGAACAACTCACAAAGTGAAATTTTGAAATACTTTGGATTCTTAGCTTTGATCACTTCATATAGCCTAATTTTGTTGGAAAAACAGCTTTTTGGTTTGATTTGGTATAATTTGTATCTTTATATTAATGTATTTTTTTGTTGGTCAGTTATCTACAAAATAAACAAAAAGAATGAATAAATTGTATTTGAAGTGACATGCAAATAATACTTTTTTCAATAATAAGGGAATTGTGATTTAAATTCAAGTAGACCTGTTATAACATGTAAAATATAGTATTTCTGACAATTTTCTTTGTAATTTGAGTTATGAATTACAGTATCGTAATACTACGTGGTATCGTGATACTGCAGCTGGTATAGTATTGTAAGAGCCCTTTATTGGCTATTAGATGTCATTAATCTGTGCAACTCAAATGCATATATCTTAAATTTAGACCCAAGTATTGTTTTGGTATGTCAATGTGATTATTAACAAATATTCATTTTTCTACAAGTACACATTACGAATCAATCAAACCAAACAACATGCTATTGTTCACTATATCACACACATAATATCCAAAGATCAAACCTCTGATTAAGAGATTTTTCTTTAATTATAAGAGGCAAACAGAGTTCAATAATAACTGTACTTCAAGTTAACCATTAACCAGAGCATACACTAATAAAATGATGACGTGCGTGGGTTACAGCCCGAGATACAGGTTGGAAAAAAAGACACACGCAAGGTAGCCTGAGCCCAACATCTATGGTTTTAGCAACCTAAATCCAAGCAATGCAACTTTAACATTCAAATCCAGATGGTTATATTATAGGAAGCCAAAACTTCTTTCATTTGAAGCAAACAATGAAGTTATAGAACCACAGTTCTAAACACTGATTTCAGAAACAAACCCATGTCGGGATCAAGAAACTATCAAAAGTGAAGTTCCTAAGGCACAGCTAAATATGCTGTTCAAGAACAAAAATTCACATACTGTATAACCACTAGATGCATGTATGCACTGCCATGACTGACTTACAGCACATGGTTAAAGCACAAATTGATGCAAGCAGCTATAAATTGTTTGTTATATCTATATCCTCAATTGTTTTACCTGTCATACAAGTCGCACAAGCGGTTATTGACCTTTTGGTCAGACTTCCTCCGACGCTGGTCCTCCCAGAGGTCTTTGATAGCAGTAATAGACATCACAAAAATAATAGGAATGATCGAGATCTCCGGCTGGAATGCATTCACTATAGGCACAAAGTTCAATGCGCTCAAGAAGACGAAGTATACATTGGCAAAACGATGGAGTTGCTCGAAAAGATTCTTAGGGATGAACGACAGGAAGGTGTATTTGGTTGTCCGAACTTTATTCTTGCTGTATGATTGCTGTAATTCCTTTAGCTGTTCGTCTTCAGTCCAACTTGGCAAGATAACCCTTCTGCTTTTGGTCAGATCTTTAGCTGTACCTCCTTGATCTCCGTCCACTGATTGAATCATGGCAGCCAGACTTTTCCGCTCCAAAGACACAGTCTTTAAAAATGATCCAGCCAATTCTGGCACTTTTTCAATCCCAATCATGTCCAACAGGTCTCACCATCACTAGTCAAATTCATGTTTTTGATTCAGTCCAAGCCAAGATGTGACACCTGAGAAGTGTTATGCTCTTCAAAACCTTTGTCTCAACTCTTATGTGTGTGTGTAGCTGAGAAACCTGTAATGATCTATAACATACAGATTGGCCGCTCCTTATCCAGGAAACACTCCCAAGCATCATAAACAAACTAAACTGAGACTTTTATGAGTCAGAGGCAGCTTTCAGACTGAGAAATCCAAGGGCTGGTAAATAAATGACCAGTTTGTAGTGTGACGTTTATCTCAGATGGAAAATGCAAACTGTACCTATCATTTGAGGAGCTCTGGACTTTTGAAGCCCAGGTCAATATTGTTATTATTATTATTATCATAAAATTGAATGCATTACTTTATCAAGGCTGCTTTTATTGCATGTTGGAGCTATGTGAGATATGAGACATTTTAGTATTTTACAGTGGCCCAAGTCAAACAGAGACAGAAGGGAAGCAATGTGTCCTATGTCAGAGGCCTTTTTTACAAGAAATGCTTACTTGTTAGGGGATGGGAGGGGCTTAAGTATGACTTTACAGACTTTTCACAATTGCGTTTGAAGTTTCACATCAAGACACTAGAACTCATTTAAAAAATTACCAAAGCACTGTTCCAGACACAGAAATGTCTTTACATGGGAGGCGGTAGAAGAGTCCAATCCAATCCAGCTTCTGGAAAGTCAACATCTTGGACAATTTGTTCTAACAGACTTCTATCTGTTTCTAGTGAGGCTGAAGACACTAATTCTTATCCCACTGTGCAGAATAGTGGATCTACAGGAGCAAATGTGAGCTCAATTGCAAATAGTAACTTAAAACAGTGGTTTTATTGGGAAGGTGGTTGGTTGGTGATTTCCAAAATTCATTTTATTAAATTATTAGAATTACTGTATTTTGATTTTATAGCACCAGGTAAAAAAAACAACATGAAAATAAAAAGCCACCAGCCTTTCCGTTTTTGTTTTTGCGACCCCTGGGGTAATTACGTTACATTAAAGACACATCACATTGATTTTATGGCACCAGGTTAAAATTTCTGACACCTTTACGCCACTCACGTACAATAAAAAAAAAATACAGGCCACAACTGAACATGGAGGATGGTCTCCAAGTGGCGTTCTTGCAATACACCCTTCATCCATTCAAAGGGCTTACTCTTTAGGGTAAAACTATTGAAGGGATTAGAGGATTCATAATCAAACAGTCACATAAGGCTCTTTTTCAGATGTCTTTGCTAAAACAAGGATAATTTTGGGCTGTCCATGAAAAACCTAATAGATGTTTATTAATAGTCTAAAAAATGTTGACTAGTCATTCAATAGACAGGAATAAATGACTACAAGTGTGAAGCCTGTCTAATCTGTCGTATTTGATGAATATGTTTAAACGTGTAATAGATTTTCACCGATAGCATAATTTTAGCCAAGGACAGGCATGTTTTGATGGCTATTTGTATTTTAAACACAAAAAACATGCTTGCCAGGACAGCTCTTCTGTCTTATCAATATATTGATATGGAGTTACTTGCTGCCTCAGTCTCATCAAATGGTGGTTGCTTGGTGATTTCGAAATTTCACTTTGATTAAATTATTAGAATTACCATATTTTATCCATAACCTACATAAGAAAAAGTAGCAGCTACTAGTTACATAAAAAACAACAACATTGCAAATAAAAAGGCACAAGCTTTCCATTTTTTGTTTTTTTTGCGACCCTCTGGGTGATTACGTTATATTAAAGACATGGCACATTAATTTATGGCACCAGGTTAAACTTTCTGACAGCTTTACGACACTCACGTACATTAAAAACAAATACAGGGCCATAACTAAACATATAGGAGGATGGTCTCCAAGTGACATTCTTCAAAATTAAATGATGAATAGACTTGGGCCTATTGGTATGTGCGCACCAGTGTGTAAGGTTTATATATTTATAACCGCCTCAGATGATATTGGGGTCACGAGTCACTGGCATTGTAATTTTGGGTATCGCTGGCTGAAAAGTTTTGGAACCCCTGACTTAAACCCAGACTTTCTTAATAAAATACTACTGCTTTGACTGTCAGGTACAAGTGTTTGGCACTGGTTAAAAACCCTTCAGAAAGTTAAAATGATAAATGGGTTAACCTACAGTCTTGTGGACATAGTGGACAAGGGCACAACGTGGCTAGTAATTCTTCAACAGGACAAATGCAACAATGAATGTTGTAGGGGAAACAATAGGAGCAAAAGAGAATCATTAATTTTAACGGGTAAAGTCCTCAAAATCATACAAGGAAGTTTTGAATAAATGGAAATTATGCAATGTTATTGGAAATGAGCTACTTATCTGGGAAGGGCAGAGCTTTGTTAGTGAATCTGTGTCAATGGAAAGCACTTATTAAAGACAATAATAATAGGGTTTTGACACAGAGCAGATGTCATCACTGGTCTGATGAGCAAGCATGTTAATTAGCACTGAAGCCTGTCAGGAAGCTAAGAGAACCAGTGTGAAGAAAAAAAAAATCAATGTGATGAAAGCAAGGCAATGATAAAGTCAAGAAGGCTCACATGCGCTGAGCTCCAAACAGGATAAATCCTCCTCTGAATACCACTTTGGAATGAGAACACTCATGTCTGCCATACTGAAGAGTCGTTCTCCAAAGTGCCTCAAAACTGGTCATTAATGAGCCCTTCAGTATGAAGGATACACACTATTGACATGACTCTTTGAACGTTTTAGAGTGTCATAGCTGATTCAGTTGAGCTTCAGCTCAATCACGATTTCCAAAAAGTTTCCAGTGAGTCTAAAGACCTTGATTTGTTGGTTTTCGGTGTTAAAAAAAAATTTAGACAGGAGCTAAATTCTAGAGAGCAATGGTCCTCAAGGAACAAGTTTGGACAGCACTGCGATACACCCTTCATCCTTTAAAAGCTCTTATAGGGTAAAACTACTGAGAGGATTAGGACACTTTTATAATCAAACAGTGACATAAAGCTCTTCTCATGGTTTTTTCCACACCACCAAGCAATTTGAATTTAAAGACATCTAATAGCATCTAATCAAAGATGTCTTGGCTAAAACAAGGATAAATTGGCCTAATAGACGTCTATCAATGGACCAAAAATAACGTAGACTAATCATCAATTAGACAGGAATGAATGACTACAAGTGTGAAGCCTGTCTAATCTGAGTATTTGATGAATATTGTTAGACGGGTATTAGATTTTCACTGGACAGCCCGAATTTTAGCCAAGACAACCATGTTTGGAAAGTTACTTGACATATTTTTAACACAAAATAAGCTTGCTGGGACAGCTCTTATATTCACAACCTTCTGATATGGAGTTAGGTTTATATATTTATACCACCTCAGAGGATATTGGCAGTCACAAGTCACTGGCATTGTAATGTTGAGGGTCGAAAATTACAGGAACTGAAAAGTTTGGAACCCCTGACTTAAACACATACATTCTTAATGGAATACCACTGTCTTGACTGTCAGGTAGAAGTGTTTGGTATAACCCTTCAGAAAGTTAAAATGATCAATGAGTCAACCTACAGTCTTGTGGATATAATGGAAAAAGGCACACTGTGGTAATTCTAGTATTCTTCAACAAGACTCTCTTGCAGGAACTAAAACATAAGGTGCTTGCTCAGTCTCAGTCTTGCTCAGGCAACCTTGAGTTTCCAGTTACAGTTGTGACGCTTCTTATAGAGGCTGGTTAGTGTTGTCTGGAAAGTAATTAAGCCCAAAATAATTAGAGGACAAAAGCTTTCTGATTCCTTCTGGAGGACATGCAGATTTACAGGTGCAACACCATGCCAGGAAAACACTAAGTTCATAAATTGTTTCGGTTTTGTTGTTCAGAAATAGACAATGTATCCTCTATTGTCCTTTATTGGCTAACCATTACTCGGTAGATCATGTTTCTACAAAATACAATAAACATCACAGATGTGTGTGTGAGTGGTCATTTGTCATGGGTTTCTGGATTACACCAATGAACCATTTTTACAGCTCAGATTCAATAAAATATGGTTGAAGAAATTTGGGCTGAAAGTTACAGTAGGTTTTCAAGTCCACCGAGTTCCTCTAACTCTCTTCTCTAAAAAGATGAAGATGTTTTCCCTCATTATATCACCACTCTAAAATGCCACTGTCACAAGACGCAAATAAAGCTGAAGCCATTCCATTTTAATCAAAGCCAGAGGCCTGAAAACAGGCATGATTAACTATGGATCACATGGGCTGTTACCCACATGCCTTTAACCCAAGCTGCCCTAAGTTGTATATAAATGAAAATTTATTTGATTAAAAAAGATTAATAACAGCTGCACTTGAGTTTGAATAGAGTGGAACTTGGTCAAAGTAACCAAATGAAAAAATCTCACTGATGAGGTTCCACAAATTTGTAAACTTTGCCAAACTATAAATGATATACTGTGGTCATAAAAACATTGTGCAATGAGAAAAGACATTGTATTCACTCGAATTAACAAAGACTGTGCATCAGTCTATGGGCCTATCAGTTCTTAATCTGTCCTTGATTAGGAGAAGACAAGCTTCTCTCACATGACATTTAATAGAGCCTGTTACAATAAAATCAATCGAGAGAATTATTCTGCACTGAATCTGAGATGTTCTAAACGCATTGCAATTCTATCTTGAAGCAAATTTGAATCGATTTGATTCGATTACATGATGTGTATGACAGTATCAGTTCGATTAAGTTTTTACCACCAGACAGGAACTTTATGCTTACATATTCTGCTTGCCTTCAATTCCTTATACGTACCACTTAAACCTTAAATAATAGTTATTAAAGCTAGAAATGGTTTAAGTGAATTACAAGAGTCTGCATAGAGAGCTGTATTTACATTTACAGCCAATTTGACAACTTATGACACATTTGATTTCAGAAATGCTCTTTATACGTGAGTTTCAGACAGAACTGATTCCCGAGAGATTCGTTTAGGATCAAAACTGAAACCTGAATTTAAAGTTTTCCTAATTGCAAACAAAATCAGTATTTTCCGCTAATATTTAAAGTTTTTTTTGTATGGTTACACCTTCACTCTTATTCCCACATTCTCCGATTGCGTTTCCAAAGATTCAATTCAAGCTTCATTTAAATCACTGGCGCGATTCAGCATCATCATTGGTCTACTAGTCGAGATTAAGGCCCAATCCGAATTCTACCCCTTAGGCCCTTCCCCCTCGTTTTGTGCGTTCACATGAAGGGGTAGGGGTGTCCCAATTCTCTTTAGCTTGAAGGCGTAGAGCTAAGGGGAAGGGCTAGATACCCCTTCAAATGCAGGATTTTTCCAGGACCCACACTTGAAACCAAGAGGTAAGAAAATTTCCCAGAATTCACCATCTACAACAGCTCATGGCTGCACACGGAAGTCAGGAAAAGCACAAGTATTTTTTGTCATTATTACGAATTTCTACTAACAAACAAGCATATGTTTTTAATACATTCATAACACCGTTTGTGTTTTACCGTCATGGTTTAAAAAAAAACCTACGAAAATAAAAACCGCTAAATTTTTGCTATCTATAATCCAAAATAACTCTTTTATAGTAGTCCCACAACATTCTGTTACTCGATGACACTTTGAATACCCTGTCAGAAAAAGTCTAGTGGGCTGTGAATGACCTTTTTACAGTGTCTGCTATAATGTTAATGTTGTTTTCGCATGTTTACATAGATGAATTTGGCCACTGTGTAAATGCGCAGTATAGTTACTATCTTATTGCCACATTAGATCGTTACGATAATATAATATATGCTTTCCTGAAGATAAATACCAAAAAATAACACAACTGGAATAACTACAGCATTCACCATTGTCGATCTCATATGAAGCAAGAGCTCACGATGATATATGATGACATGTGCAGGTGTTGTAGTGCTGTCCCATTTCTTAGGGGTAAATTTTGAAACCCTTGCCCTCACACACTGTTTCAAGGGCCAATAGAATTGGGATTGGGCCTAACAGTTGCTCCTTTAGGCAATCAGATGAATGGGGGAGTGGACGTTACTCCAATGCAACTTGTGGCTGTTTAGTGTGGCAGGCCCTACATTTGTTTCCAGGAGTTTCAGATAAAATAGACACCTGTCAGTGATTGCACATTTGGCAGGAGTTTGATCCCATGGAAGTGCGATGCATTCAGAAAATCAAAAAATCAATACAGAATCATTTATGGTCACAGTTCTAATATTTACTTTGATTATGGCATCAAAACGATTATTTTTGAAAACTTCACTTAATGAGGAAGACTTGAGGAAAAAAATAAATAAATCAAGCAAAAGTTACTATGTGTGTTGCAGTAAAGGAAGTTGTGAAACTCCACACAGAAAAACCCCTCACATGGAAACAGAAACATGCAATTATACAACCGCAGATAACCAGATCACACCAGATAGAGATGGAAGAACAATACTAACCCGCTGTAGACCTGCGTTCAGTGTGTTGTTTATTTTCTTGTCATAGCCGGTATCGCCTGTAGTCCTCCATGGCAATCTTAAAGGCAATAACGGTGAGCACTACGGCCAGCGGTATCATGGTAATCTCCTTCTGAAATGCTTCAAACCGCAGGGACCCAATTGAGCAGCACCAGGAATAGGAAGTACAGATTTGCAGCTCTGTTGCAAGAAAACAAAAAATGTCATTAACTTACACTAGGCCTGCCACGATATTGTATGACATATCGCACCAAAGAATACTGCGATAAGCAATATTATTGTAATTTTAAGACCATTTTATGCACTCATTATAAAATGCCAGAATGACAATACAATATCCATCCACAATGCAAGTACACTTCTACAAAAAGAACAATAATATTTTATAATTAGGAATATTTCATCTTAATTATAGTCATTTTAATAATTTAATAACTGGCATTGTTATCAGATTGTAAAATCGCATATCCTGGCTAAAATGTTGCTAGAATTGGTTTTTTATGTATGGGCGATATATATTGCATAAACAAAAATGATTGAGGTCATGTTTATGTTTTGTACGAGAAGTCAATATATTGATTATTGTGACAGGCATAACTCTCACACACACAAAAACACACAATGAAATTTCTTGGACAATGATGTATTCAGCTCAACATCTGACCTGTGAACTGCTGGAACAGATTCATGGGGATGAAGCTGATGAGGGTGTATTGGTGGTCCGGATGCTGTTTTTCTGGAAGCCTTTAGAAAAGCTGCGGTACTCTGAATGGTGTGGGTCCCATTTTGATACCACCACCCTTCTTTTCCACTGAGCCGCTGAGCCAGAGGGTCTTGAGCATCCTGGCTGCTCTTAGGAGGAAGTGATGAAGGAGAAGAGTACCAGCCTCTCCTCCTGTCTGTGGGATATCAGCTGCAGGCATCGGTGTTGAACCCAGCGGAGCCGCTCCATGAGGACAACAGCAAGACAAAATAGCGTAGTTCACGTCACGTCTGCACTACAAACAGACCTAAACGGATGGAAAATTACTATGAATTTGAAGAGCATTCAACCTGACAATTGTCTTTCTAAAAACAACAACAACAATAGGCTGAACAGGTTAACTTGCAATAAAAAAGTGAAGGCAGAAGTTCATCTTACTTCCCTGTGCCAAGGGAAGAGGGAAGGAGTTTTAATAAATGAAATTTTATATATCACACTGGACAAAAACCATGATGTTTTGCTTGTCAGAAACGTCTGTGGTGGACATGAACTAAAAGAGGGACATGAAGGGAAATGAGGAAACAGAAAGTTGCCACCCAAAAAAAGTATAGCAAACAAAAATGTCTACCTAAAAGAAAAAGCATGCAGAGAATAGGTGACAGTACTGTACATATGGTTTGTAAACAAGCATTAGTTGAAGACCTTTCTAGCTTAAATAATCTGTAACTATTACATTCTTTACTAATTACACACTTTAATCAAGATTCAGCATGCTTTACAGTAGTGTTGGATATACATTTAAAATAAATACAGAATAAGTATTTCATAGAGTGATATTACACACAGTCATTGAGACATTGTGATATTACACAAATGCATACATATATTTTTGTTTTGAGAAATTGTGTTTTCACAAATTTACTGTGCCATTTGCATAAATACTGAGAAATATTAATTACATTGTAGTTAAGGTTTGAATAAGGGCTTGGTTAAAAGCTACTGCATGTAATTATGCATAATATACTGTTATTAATAGGGCTGGGCAATATGGCAATAACGCAATCTCGATAATTATTTTACATATTGAATGATAATGATATATATTCCGATAGAAGTTGTTAATGCTTCCAGATTTAAAAGGGTATCCCAACATTGACTGAAGCCAAAAAATTAGAGTCCATTAAACGGCATAATGTATTTTCGGATGATACATTTTGGTGGCCAAAAATGTGGTATATCTCTAATATCAAGACACATCTAGATTCTAGGGTTGCACGATTTACCGGTTTGCACGTTTCTAACACTTGAGTCCATTTTAACTCAACTCAATTCATTTGTTCCGGTTAATATGATTTATTAGTGACCACGACAATCTCTTAAAAAGAACGACTCAAAGTGAAAACTTGAATTACTTTGAATTGTTAACTGATAAAATTTTTTTTTTGGGGGGGAACCCAAAATAGCAACAGGAAACAATGAAACCATTTTGGACCACTTCATATAGCCTAATTGTGTTGTAAAAATGCTATTTTGTAACAAATTTCATTCGGTATAATTTGTATCTTTATTTAATGTTTTTTTTTTTGTTGGTCAGTTATCTACAAAATAAACAAAAAAGAATGAACAGATTTTAGGCGATAAATGTCAAATAGATTTAAACTGACTGTATGATTTGTTTTCACCAAATACTCTTATTGTTAGGACAAAACAGAGGTGGATTATGTACATTTTCCAGCAAAGGTTTACCATGTGTTTAATTTAGCAGCCATGGAAATTCATGTATCATATACTGTAGGTTTTACAGCACTAAACACAACATCAAACAAAGAAATTCTATAAGGCTTGTGCAGACAACTAGTCAGACAATTTTCTACTAAAACATTTCTCTGGCTAGGTTTATTTTAGTGTCAGCTTCTGAAATGCACATAACTTAGGGTCTTGTCTACAAAAAGGTATTATACATTTTTACACTTATTTACAGTATGTAAACATATAGACGTATAAAAAACAATAGCGAGGGTGTGTCACCTGATCTGGGCTAACGTCAACGTTCAGTTGTCACAATGGAACCTGTCTAATTTTAAACAGATAGTAAACAAATATTCAATGGTTAAAGAGTATAAAAACGTCGTAATGCTTCAAAAACTTTAACTGTTAAAGAGAAAAGGTCCATCCGGTAACATTAACACACAATAGATGTGAATCTAACCTCGAGAGAGCGCAGGTCCAAAGGAGTGTAAAGCCATAAAACTGCTCATCTCGGATTACAGCACGAGATGCACAATCATGACTTATATGATACGTCTGGACAGGAAGAAACACAGCAACCAGTACATATTTAGGACTAATAAAGCCGTAAACTCACCATCGTCTCATGGAGTGACCGCATTTCAAAGAAGGCTCATGAACAATCCTGCCATCAGTTCTCCCGGTTAACGGTCCACCGGTCACATTAAATATATGGCCTACAGCGACCTAAAAAGCAGAACTTTTCGCTAACGCTACATCCTGATCTGATGACCGCACAAGAGGCGCGCGGGCGGCATCCACTGACAGTCACCCACCACCCACCAAACATTAAACTACTCGCAACATAATCTTCTGTGTCCACTATCGGGATCAATAAATAATCAAATAAAATATTTTTACGTAAACATATGGAGTTTTATAATAGATATAAATATAATTACAGTTGTTGTTTCTTTTTTTAAGACAATACGACATGTGTAAACAATTTTCATAGAAAAAAGTATTTAGTTGTGTAAAAATACAGGTAATAATTGAAATAAACGTATATAATTTAGATTTATTTTCAAATAAATCAGTCAAATTTCTAATATTAAAATATTAGTTCATGACGGAAGGTTTTTGAACTTTTAATTTGAAATTTTAGAAGTTCAAGTAGTCATGTAGTTCCGGGTGTTGGTAATAAAATGTAAGCGTGACAGCTTAGAAAAAAGCTAACTATATGTTAACGTGTACATTTAATAAGCATTTAAAAATGTTTATTAATAAATCTTAAACGCACCAACAAGTGCAGCCTGAAGACTAGGGAGAATGAGAAGTCACGTGACGCTTGATCAGCTGACCATCACTGACCGTTGAGGGAGAAGTCTGACAGCACAATGATCAAATTGCTAGAGAAATTACCGTCTGAAGAAATGCCCTAAAGTAAGTATTCAATTAGTTTATTCGTATTTACATTTTGCGAAATTACAAGACTGCACAAATAGTAAAACTGAGTCTGTTCTAATGTCATCAGCACAAGAAGCAAACTGCGATTATATTCATTCGCTTCTTCATCACGCAGACATTGAATCTAAAGTTTGGTGAACATTTCTTGCAGAGTTTGTTGTTAATTTATTATCATTTACTTGTAATGCTATCAATAAATGTCCCCAGTTTTTAAAAATCTATCATTTAAGGGACATTATCTGTCCTTGAAAATAAAAGCAAGCTTTCTGTGAGTTGTTCTGTAAAGGAATATGTCATTCATTGGTTCTTAGATTTTTGGTTCTTCAGTTTAAAACACTTACACTATACAAACTCTCATTGTCCTTGTCCCTTAGCCCAATTGAACCTACTCCTTTAATAGTTTTGTTATGCTTATTAGACAAAACTTCAGAAAAAGCAAGATAAGTTGAAATCATTCACATCAATTGATTAAAAACATAAAATTATTAATAAATTTTATTTAAAAAAATACTACAAATACATACTAATACATTTACAATGTCTTACAGACCCATAAAGTATTGATTTCGTTATGAATCCCTAAGGCAGCTGAAGCAATGAATGCCTCATCATTAATGGAAACACATTTTAATTAACCTCACTTAATTATTGTAATTATCCCTGATGATTTTTTTCTGTGTTTTTTTCTTTCAGTTTATGGTGCTTGGATTTTATAGTGTTTATGTTTTCTGTCCTCATTATAATTTTGGTTAATGTGTTTTATTGTGAAGTGTGAAGTGCTTTAACTATAATAAATCCAAAAACACTAACAAGAATTATCAACAAAATCCTCATGAAATAAATCAACAAATTATTTTTGCATTAGTTATATTTTTTGGTTAAAAAAGTAACTCTAAATAATATATATATATATATATATATATATATATATAATATATATATATATATATATATATATATATATATATATATTATAGATATATATATTTTTTGTTTTTTGCTTTGTCAGCCATTGCCGTATGATTCTAGATCTAGCCGTTTTAACTTTTGTTATTTAAGTATACATAATACATAAACAGTTGTCATTCATTCATTCATTCATTTTTCTTCAGCGTAGTTCCTTTATTTATCATGGGTCACCACAGTGGAATGAACCACCAACTTATCCAGCATATGTTTTACACAGCGGTTGCCCTTCCACCCGCAGTCCAGCACTGGAAAACATCCATACAAACTCATTCACACACATACACTATGGTCAATTTAGTTTATTTAATTCACCCAAACCTCATGACTGTTGGGGAAACCGGAGCACCCGGAGGAAACCCACATGAACTAGGGAGAACATGCAAAACTCCATACAGAATACCAACTTGCACAGCTGGGACTCGAACCAGCAAACCTTCTTGCTGTGAGGGGACAGAGCTAACCACTGAGCCACCGTGCTGCCACATAAACATTTGTATTTGATCCAATAAGTTACTGTTTTATATAGTCCTGTTTAAATGTCAGTATTTAAATGTTAATATTTTAGATAAGCAAAAAATGCATTAGGAGCTCCATAGTATTGACGTTAAACACTGAAGGTCTCAGTTATTTGTGTTATTTGGGTTGTCAGCTCATACACCGGGTGGTCGATGAGGTGTGTGGGCGCAGCGGGCCGAGTCGATCAGACTACAGTGATCGCTGGAGTCTGACAGAATGGCTGGAGTTAATGAACAGTCCTCCTCTCTCATCCCTTCGCTGTAGGAAGGGGCTGCTCGGATCAAGAGGTAACATACACACAAACATATCCAGCTTTTTCCACTCATGACAACTCAAATTATCTAGGGATAATCCTGATCTAGGAACTTCCATTTAAAAAATGTAAAGAAAGAACAAATTACTTTCCGTATCTACTATAATATGGTTCGCTCAGATAATCCATATACATAGTGTGAAATCAGTGATCGGTATGCTTGGATTTGTACTTGACTTTTTTTATCTATCATGAAAATAATGTTAAGCATTATGTTTTAACATGACATTAGTATCACAAACACATCTGTGGCCAAAGCTCTTTTGCGTTCACGTTGTTTTTGTTCCTACAGCGTAGTTTCTCTTATATTGCCTACATCACATTAATATTCAACCCTTCTGTAATACTGCGGCAGAAATACTTGTCTTGAGGTTTGGGGCTATTTACACCTTGCTGAAAATAATTTGTAATTCTAATGTTTCCTTTTAACATTCAGTAGAGGAACTATGAGGATAACGCCACTTTATTGCACCGATTCCCACAACTCACACGAAGAATTATTGGTTCCTAATTATTAATGGAAGAGATGGATACTCTGCAAAAAATGCTTTTCCTACTTATATATTTTTTGTCTTGTTTCTAGTCCAAATATCTAAAAATTCTTAAATCAAGAAGCATTTTCATGATAAGGAAACATATTGTCTTTTTTAAAGGGCACCTATGATGAAAATCATCTTTTGTAAGCTGTTTGGACAGTACTGTGTCTAGGTATAGTGTGTCCACATTCATATTGGGGTGATATAAAGACAACAAGCCTCTGACGTAAAAAATTGGATCCAAATCCCCCCCATTTTGAGGCTCACCGCAACGTGATGTAGGTGTGCAGTTTCCCCACCCACCAAATTGATCGACAGCCACGTATTAACATGTCTCCCTAGTAGCGCGTATAATCATATCAACAGGATGTGCGAAAAGCAACTGGGATTAAAGATCTGGGGCCTGTTTCAGAAAGGAGGTTTAACCAACTCTGAGTTTACAACCTTGAGTAGACCAACTCAGTGTTAAGCATGCACACCGCAACTATAAAAGCCATTATCAATGGAGCTCAGATATTATGAGTCACTATGGCAACATCTGACAAAAAGAGTATCAGCATTTTTTTCTCCAGCTGAACTTGATATGTTCATGTGTATTAAAACCATGTGTATTAAAAACAAAGCAACACCACACTGCATTGGCGAAACAGAGGCGTTCGCGTGGGAAAACAGCTACTCAGTTAATGCGTAAGTTTACATGTAAAGTATTTTAAATAATAAATTAGTAATGTAATGTGTGATTTTATCGAATTTTTACTTGG